>NC_090747.1:572500-650000 GCF_036898095.1 Palaemon carinicauda | reverse complement strand
CGTAATAAGTTCACCTAAAGCTGATATGGGATTACTTAAATCAATACCTTGTTGTGAAATAGACATATTAAAATTGTTGTATAAATCACACATTTGATTTTCTACAAACCAATAAAATATTTGTTTATAATATTTATTCGTACTTTCATTAGGACATACAAGTCCAAAAAGGACTTCCTGGGTGAAACGGCCCCAAAAACCGTAGGCAAATTAATTATCGATGAATTTCCATATTTATGGGGCTTCAATTCTATTAATTCTATTCTAATGAAATAATGGTAAAGCTCGTCATTTGGAAACACGGCTTCTTCACGTAGTATATATTTTCTTTTTATATTTTGCAGATGATACAAATTTTTATTCAACCCGTGAATTTTATAATCTTCCCAAACGGGAAACATTATTATATTTTTTATATCTAAACAAGTAAACAATAATATTTATATATTACATACAACCAACCATTTAAAAATCTAAATACATTGACTGACATTTTCCTTTTTTTTCTATGATTCTATAAATTTTATTTAAACAAATTCCAAAAGATGCCGAACGGGAAAAATGTTTAAATATTCTCAGCCGTGAACAATTCATTATTAGAAATACTACCAAACGAACATGATAATAAATTTAGTACTACATACAGCATTATAGTGGTTGTTTGTAAATTTTATATATGCTGTATTGGAATACTTATCAACTTTTATGTATATTTTATATAGACGTTTTTCATTTATTTTTATACACTTAGTAAATTTTTTTTGGTAATAATTAAAAAGATGATAGCCACGAGCGTTTTATTTGTTGTTTAAATATAAAACAAACGTTTTTTGTGAATTTCGTTACTAAAAATTCAGGCGTTCATTTTTTTTGTTGATGTACAGACACTTTTTTTTATGTTGATGATGATGATATTGGAATAATGGTTCCCGTCTTTCCACCAATATCTTTTCCATTTTCATTCTATGCCTATAATAATATTCATCGTCCATTTCAAGTTCTTCTGTGGTATAACCACCTTCTTCATTTTTCGTTTCGTCGCTATTATATCCTTCGTCTGAAGTTTCACTTGCGAATCCCTCGTCCTCATTATTTATGTTGGCTAAATCCATCCCTAGAACAAATGGTTAGCTTTGGTGAATACTTTCTCCTTTTATACTTGGATTCAATTCAAATAACATTAGCTTATTATAATTTTCGTTTCATAGAAATAGGAAGATATTTATTTATATCAATGTCATCGTATTTTTTTTTTAAATCATATATTTCATAACAATTTAAAATAAAGTGCTATAAAAGTTTTGTTTATAAACACCTTTTTACGAGGAATGCTATAGAGAGTACAAAACACAATATATAACTACATATGTTACTACTATTACGTGGCTAACATAATTATCATCAATTTTTTTGTATATATAAATATATTATATGCGGTTGATTTTTTTTTGTCTTTTAGTATAACTCACATTCTTTATTTTTTTTTATTTAAATGTGAGGAAGATATTTCTAACTACTTTAGGCAATTTTGTTTTTTGCGTTTACAATTATTATTTTGTCTGATAATAGCTATTAGGGTCAACTAGTACCATATCTTGTGTCAGTTTATAGACTGTATTATTGTCTATTAGATAGGATGGCAGATAATGAATGAGAGGGAATGAATATGAAATAAAAGGATTCGTATTTCTTTCTCAATTCGTTTATTTTTATATATACTGGATTGGGTTTATTATCAACATTTATATATTTATTTGTTTATCATTTATTTTCATACACTCGGCAAATTTTTCATGATAATAACTGAAAATATTTAATTCATGATGATATTGGAATAATGGTTCCCCTTCCCTCCCTCCCTCCACCCCCCATCAATACATTTATTTTTCTTCTTCTAACATCTAACCCCATCTTCTTCATTTCTCATTCCATCGCTATAATATCCTTCGTCTGAAGTTTCACTTGCAAATCCCTCGTCATTATCGGGAAAATATTTATTTACATCAATATCATCATATTTCTTTAAAAAATCACAAAGTTCACAAGATAAAATTCTAAATAGTGCATTATAAAAAATCGTTTCAAAATTCTCGGTTATAAACATTTTATCGTGAATGTTATAGGGGGGTCCGATTTTATCTACAAACTCAATATACAAGGGCATATGTTGCTGTTTTTTATCAACTCTTAAACATGTTCTACATGGATAACATTGATTTTGATTAACGACAACATCTATATATCCATACAACCGGTCTATTTCTCCTGGTAATATTTCAAATTGTTCGTATGATAAAAAGTTTTGTTGTTTATTGGGTAGCATTTCTTTTTTATATGACATTTGATTTGTACACTGAAAAAGTATTTTTTGATGAACGTGATATTCTTCTGTAATATTTTTTTTTTCGTAAATTTGTTTAAAATTTGGATGAGTAAAGATATTGTTTGGATAATAATCATTAAATATCTTTTGGT
Organism: Palaemon carinicauda; assembly: GCF_036898095.1. NCBI lineage: Eukaryota > Metazoa > Arthropoda > Malacostraca > Decapoda > Palaemonidae > Palaemon > Palaemon carinicauda. The sequence goes on along the minus strand of NC_090747.1, from coordinate 647,525 downwards.
CATAGCACCCCAACAACATGCTCATAATTATCTTCTGATTATTTTTTTTTAAATTGATCTATCTTTATTTTTATAATTATTAATTAATTTTTATTTTCTTATCATTTTTCATAGTCATATATTCCAAGCGTCCCTTCTAATAAATTTAATAAAATTAATAAAAATGATATAAAATAGATATAGGAAAACTAAATTATTTCATATTTAAAACTCAATAATCTATATATAGAAATAATTTAATAAAATTATTGATAATACACAAATAAATTTACTGGACAAACACTTATACAAAACACAACTACACTAATACAGTGTGGTAATAACGAAATAACAACGGTTGTTAAAGCAATTTACAAAAATAATATTTAGCTATTATTCTCTTCCTCTAGTTTTGGATCCAAAAAATAGCGAATGTTGCCAACGCCTTCAATACTATATTCCACAACCATAGGCATATTAAGGGACATGAAAAGAGATACCCTAGGAGAAAAGGCAGTAGCTTTGGTAAACAAATTAAGGTATTTACACGAAAAGGTCATCTTGATGGGTTCTTTTACCTCAAATTCTACGGCCCTTTCTTTGTTATCTACACTAGACGTTTTTGTAAATTTTATATTTGCGGTGCAAATATCACCGGCCGTTGAAAATTTCACACAATCATTAATGCAAGCAATGTTTATGGAATCTCCAAATTGACTAAGATCTCTGCAGACAAGGGAAAATTCATTTGATGGCATTCTAATTATGCAATAGTGATTAATATCAGGAATATTTAAATATTCTTGACCTAAATTCATTAATTTCATTATATATATATGCGAGACTCAAAGATAAATGCGATCGTATCCGCATCGTCTTTGGCCTTTATTGTTACAACATCATCATCGTCAGTAGCACACTTAAATATTTTGGACATAACGGAGATGTTTATTCCCATAACTAGATTGCGATCGCATTTGTATTCATCAAAACCCTCGGCTAGTAGATTAAGAGATACCAGAGAAACGTGGCTGGTATCTATGGCCTGTAGTTGAATGCCAGATTCTGTACAGACCCATGTCGCCCCATTTAATAACTCCTTGATGTCATTGGTGGCTTTATTGAGAATGCTGCTTCGAACGAGGCGGGCTTCAAACATTGTAAAGAATTTGTGCGAATATCGACGCACATTTATAAATATCAGTAATACTATAAATATAAAAGCTAGGGAAAATAACCCTAATAATTTTTCATTTTCGTTTTTTTTTACATTTATGTGAAAATTCCCAAAATGCCTATTCTTCCAGACTTAGTATCGTGAATACTGTAAACAAAGGGTTTATTCAAATTCAAAGGCTTATAATAATTAGGTCCACCATCCATACAGCAGGCATTTGCTTGTGCGTCCATTTCAGTTCCATTTTCATTATTATTAATATAAATATAGGTTCCAATAATGGTATTAATGGGCCGTGGCCGCATGTTCTCGTTTTCTCGTAAAATTCCCCGCAAATCGACATTTTGTACCAAAGGAGCCAATTTTGGTATTCTTATAAAAGTGTCATTTAGTATAAAACTGTTATTAATATGAAATTTTGGTATAAATATATGCATAAAGTTTATTTTTTTTTAGTTTTCTTCAGTTTTTCGTGAATATTGTTTTTATTATAATTAATAATCACTTGATTTAATAATTCATGTTTAGAACAAATCTTATCTGGTAAAATGACTATCATATTCATATCGTTATTTTTATAGGGGAGCTCATAAACATTACAAATAAGACTACCAAATGTATCAGCGTAATTTTTAAGGGATACTATCTCACATCTTTTCATCGTGAGTATTTTCCTTGTTTTATTAGGCCCGACATGAAAATCTCTCAATTCATTATCAAAATTTTTAAATTTATATACCCATTCACCAAAATATTTTGACCTTGTCATAAAGTAAATTCTAGTTAGATTTTCGATATTTCCAACAAAATTTTCATTATTCTTGTTGTTGTTGTTATTATTATTATTTTGATAAACCCACCCACAAGATTTACCCCATTCATTTATTTGATTGTGTTCGTTTTGAGATTGTGTGATAGTTTTAATCGTAAAGTTCGAAAAATCCTTCTGTATTGATTTCATATATTCTTTATTAATGTTATCTTTTTCATAAATTGGAACGAGACAATGTCCTATAATTTTATATGAAAACGATGAAAATGGTGATATATTTGATATTATTTCCTTAAGTCCGTTTTCTTTTAACAAACTTAAAGTGCTTTCGGTTGCCGCTGGATATAGAATTTTCAAAAGATTAAAGATACAGTCACTATCTAAAACCGGGTTTACAACTTTGTTGTTGGTTGTAACAGTTTTTATAAATATATCTACAAAGAGTTGATTTGCTTCCTCAGCCATGGCTGCGGCGTGCTTTACTAACCAACTAGCTTTAATCGCCACTCTTTTTATTGTTTAGGGGGGCTGAGAATGGGCGGATAGGAGGGGGGAGGGGGGCTAGGAGTGAGTGAGTGAGTGGGTGGGTGGGTGGGTTTTTTATGTACCTCATTTACTCCGTGAAATATTTAATATTTATTACTAGTCATATTTTTAATGTGACTAGCTCTAGGAATTGATTCATTTCAACCCACATTTTACCATTTTTTTTTTTATTAAACGTGATAAATTTTAATATATTATTTATACTATATCACACTTTTTCTATTTACTACCATAAAACAATATTAATATTATATATATACGCGCGTAATTATTCAAAAGATAGTTTCTTTTTGTTTTGAAATTGTTATTTGATAAAATTTAATAAGGTGATCAAAATCTTATATTATATTATTAACAAAATGGAGAGCGGCCATCCAAATTTTAAATCATTTGTTCCAGGAATAGAAACAACCGTCGATATGGAAGGTTTCTTAAAGGATTATTTTAATGACTTGAATAGTACATCCACTCGATCTTTACCTTTTACGGATAGTGAATTTTCAAAATATAATAAGTATGTTATACCCCTAACACACGAAAGGTGTATCATGACTACTCCCATCGAAAAAAAAGAGACCACATCATTTTATACTGTTTCGCCTTACTATGGAAGTGATAATTGGATAAAAAAGGATTTGAAATTATCAAATTATAATTTTATGTTAAAATGTCATTAGAAATTAAGAATATAGATAGACATTATGGTCTCCATATTTCAAAAAATGATATTTTATTGATTATTAGACTACAAATTAAAGAATAAATTTATTATCTTTTTATATACAGTCAAATAATTTTTAGATTATAATATTCCTATTTTCATTTCCTTTTTTTACTAAAGATATAGAAATTTTTAAAAGGATAATTCCAACATATCCGAGGGGTATTATTGATAGAGATAAAATATTTAATATGATTAATGAGAATCAAAAACATTATTTCCCAAATCTCGAAAACGCGTGTTTAAATGTTATGTCGCGCTTAGATTTTATGAAATATCAGATTCCTATCATATTCCGCAAAGAATTACAAAATCATGCTGAAATAAATAAAACTTTGAATATTTTTTGTTTGTGTTTGAAATTTGTATTAGAATTGGGCAATAAAATTCGAAATGACGATTTTATAATTTGGTCAGATCATTTACCAATGTATTGTCAACTTGTGAAGAATGAAAATTGTGATTGCTCAAATAAAATATTAGATATTTTCACCTTTAAGTAAATTTTGACGATCTTATATAACTAAAATACAAAATCATATCTGAAAAAATAGTTTTGTAAATAAGTGCAGCTATTTGATTTGGGGAGGATACTACATTTAATTCTTTTCCAAGAATTTGTGAAATTTGAGTAACATCGTTGTTAGTTATAAGGCCAGCATATATGGCTTCAATAATTACAGCCCCGTTCTCTTTTATGTTGATATATGCCTCGCCGGTGTAATCCCATAAATTTTGATCATACATGTTACGCTTGAAAATAGTATCCATTAATCCATCGATCAATTTATATATATTGCCAATGTGTTTTTTTCTTTCGGTGTCTATAGAAAAAATCTTAGCTTTTTTTCTTGTTTTATTCTACCAATCTAAATCTAATTTCTAAACTAAATATTCCGTTCTACTACCGGAAAATGTTTTTTCATCCTTCGTTGGATATTTTTCCACTACTAAACCATTAAATTCTTTTGTATCGTTGATATAATTTTCATGTGCGTCTAAGTAATAAATAAAACACAAGGCCTCATAAATATCTTCAGTTGGATTATATTCAAGTTTATCGAAATAATATTCAAATGGTCTAATATCATCTGACTCCTGTAAAACACGTTTATGTTGTCTATTATATATCGAAAAATATTCAAAAATGTAGATGTTTTCAGTTGAGGATTTCTTTGTCCATAAAATGGTGATAAACTCATGCTGTTTAATATTTCCTTATCCAAATGCCTACAACAAAAGGTTAACTCCAAAGTATCATAAGTAAACCCTGGAAGGTTATAATAGGATTTTTGAGTTTTTGATAATATATGATTTAATAAATTATTATCCACTTGTTTTATATTTATTTTTTAAAAAGTTGATGTGTTGTTTCGTTATTTTTTAAATATGAACAATAAAAAAATTGGGGTGAATTGTATAGAATTTTTTTATTTTCTGAATATCATCATTATACACGTGTCTTTTTATTATGATTACTAAGCTTCATAGCGGCAGTACGTTGGGTAGCAAATAAGAAATCTTTTTGTTATTATTCAATATCTATATTTTTTTCCTCTGCATAACTGACATTTATTTAAAAGGTTTTTGTGTGGGATTTTGGGATAAATATTTATTTTAGATTGAACACAAGACAAGCACATAATATGACCACACCTATGCACGAATGAATTAACCGCACGACAATTATCCTCTAGACAAACCGAACACAAATATAAAAAATCTTGCAATATTACAGACACATTATTAACCAAATGTGGTTGCCAAAAATGGCATAAAGTATTTGAATTATCAACCATTAATTCCCCGTTTTTATATTCTATTATTATCTTGACCACCGATAAATTATCACATAAATCATATTCTTCCTTGGAAAATGTATTCAAACAATAATGATTACTCAGTAAATCTTAGTAAGTAACCAAGTTTGGAAATTGATTTTTTTTATGTCATGATACATTTTATTTTCCCAAAATCTATTTTCACACAAACCAAAAAATTGTTGAGCGGGTTTATTTTTATTTGATTTATAATTTGCTATAGGATTACCAGCATAAATGAAGGCATTTTTATTTTTGTTTCACATGTTTTTTTTTATATTTCTTTCCCTTTCTAGATTTTATTTTTTGGTGCCATCGACAATAAAACCTTTTTTTATATTCCTTTATATTTGGGTTGTTCTTGAGATAGTTTTTAATCAATTTAGAGTCTATATTATCTATCGGAATCGGAATCAAAGAATCGTCATATAATTTCAATTTTTTTAATAATTAAAAAATTCAATAAATATGAATTCAGAACAAAATAAAACAGAAACATTTAAAAGTTATGTTCCGTGTGTCGATACCATTGACAAATTATATAATTTGCTCGGTCCCTTGTTTGATAATATAAATAATCGTCCAAATATCTTCTCCGTAAAGTACACTACAAAGCAACCTATAGCTAGTCTTTGCAATAATACAAACCCCCCTAATTTAAAAATTAATAAATCTACAATAAATACGCTTTATTTCTTTTCAAACAGAAATAATGAATTATTTAAATTCGTTCGAAAAATTTATGACACAGCTATTGCCAAAGATATATATGTGTATATAATAGCAAATTTTTCGTCTCAATCACCAAAACAAGAACCATCTTTATTTGGAAGCATCATTTACGCAAAAGATGAGTGCGATTTGAAAAATTATTTATATGGTGAACAAAATATAATTGAAATAATAAATAATGATAGAAAATAACCTAATTTATATATATAAGAATAATAAATATAATAATAATAATGATATTGAAAAAACATTACAATCGCACACCGACTTAACAAAAAAAAAATAAAAGTAATAAATAAACAAACAAATTGTTTTGGAGTTAATATTATTATTTAAACAAACATACATAAAATGGAATTATATGAGCCTGGCACAGATATATCAGCCATTTTATGGAAAACTATTCAACACGCTCAAATTCAATCTCAATTTGATCAAAGCCACACCATTATAAAAGCTAGTGAAAATGATTCTATAATTATCAAGAATAATACTGAAAATTTCTTAAATGATGATTAAAACGCAAATCATCAATATATATATCCACATTTAGATATGGATATATATCTTGAAAATAAAAAACGGGAAAGAAACGAGAACAATAAAAATATCACTAGAAAGTCCTCTAGATATGATAAAAAAAATGGTTTATTGTACGAATTCATTTCTAAAATGTATTACAAAGCACTAAACGAAGGAAACATTGATAACAAAAATACTCTGATTAATAAATATATACATACATATCTAATCGATGATAATATTCTTATTGAAATAATTCTTGGTACCAAATATAAATATGATGATATTTTTATAACAGATATTAATATGTTTTCAATTATAGCCTATTTCAATGATTGTAGAAAAAGTATATTTTATGTTAGTTATATGCTAAGTGATGGTATTGAAAGATATGGATTAGTTATCAACCATCCAGTTTTTCCTGGTATACCAATGTGGTTATTTGATGTATGTAGATTAATTAGCAATAATAAACAATTATATTTGGTATATTCAACAGACATAAGAAATGTTGATAAATGGTTAGGACACATCACTAGTATTATTAATCTTAGTAATTTGTTATATATAGAAATCGAAAAAAATAATCCAGACATTAATGCAACACTCATTCTTATTCATCTTGTGGGTATTTTGACGGGTAATCGATATAATCCAATCAACCGCCAAGGAATGAAATTTCCTTGTAATGTATTACAGAAATATACATTTGAAAATGTAAAGAATTATTTAATTAAATTATCACCCGAAAATCAATTGCGTGATAATCTATGTAGTTTTATTAGTTCAACAATTATGTGTATCCCTCATCAAACTGGAACTAATTCATTTAATTTAATGATGAAATGATGATAATACTGATGACGATTGAAAAATAATGAGGTTTCTATTGGGTCTTTTGCTTTTTTGGTTGACTGCAAACTTCTTCTTCTTCTTCTTCTTCTTCTTCATCGTCATCATCGTCGTTATCATTATCATTATCAATACAAAATCTTGATGATATTTCATTTTCATTGTCGCTCGATGATATTTCCTTTTCATCGTCGCTTGATTCAATTTCATTCTTAGTAACCCAATTACAAATATTAATTTTTTTGACAATATTATTATCAATTAAATATTTTTGATATTCTGGTCTATTTTTAATTTCATTTATGAGATATTCATCAACCGAAGGTAATAGATTTTCACAAGTAATATTTGTATAAAATATTGGCGCACAATTTACATTTCTTAGATTTAGATATAAATTAAATCCAGCATGGCTGATACCATTTTTTTCTAGCTGAAAGTCCATCAGTGCTGTACACGATTTATTACCTATACTAGACAAAAAATTTTCGTTTTCGTTAAAAGCCTCGGGATTATATATTCCTAAAATAGACGCTTCTAAATCTTCCTTAATATTTTGAGTAGCTTTAACATAACAATTATCAAATATATAATCGTTTTCTGGGTTTATATCTTGACTAAAATATTCATGATAGATCATTTTGTTTATTGTTAGAATAAAAATCGTATTCATCAGCTTTATCATCATCATCATCATCATCATCATCATCATCATCATCATCACTGTTGGTTTTATCCTTGGTTACTCTTTCTTTGTTATTTTCCTTATTATTTCTGTTTATAAAAGGAATAAATGTTTTTCCAATGGGTTGTCTTTTAAAGAAACATATATTTGTATCTTTTGATTGAAATAAATTTTTAAATTATTTTTGTGTAATGAAAATAGATTGGAAACGTTTGCATCAGATTCGATTATTTTTATTTCTATATTTTTACACGGAAGTGTACAATAATCCCTACAACCAAGCGGGACGTACGCCGAGGCATAATTCATTCTTATTGCATTTTTGTCATAATCAGTAACACTCAAAATATCACTTAGGCATCTATTTAGTAAATTTTCAATCAATATCTGAAGGTCTCCTTTAAATTTGATATTACTTATTCTATCCAAGTTTGTATTTGATGGTGCATTTTCACTTATTTTAGTTTTTGTTCCATTAAAATGAGATATCAATCTACAATTAACCTCTACTGATCGAAATATCATTTTAGTAATATTATCGTGTAATTTAAAAAATTTTAAATTGCGGGTGGTGGAATTTGTATTTCTCTTAGTCTTCTTATTGAAAAATATCCATTTTTTCGGTGAATGATTTTGGAATATATTCTAAATCCAAAACATCAGAATCATCAGATTTGATTACCATATCACGCAATAATTTTTTGATTATGACACTTTTATTATTTTATCTTTGGTTAAACATTGTTTTTGAAAATGCGATATAAATTCCAAAACAAGTATGATAAGTATTAACGAGTAGTCTGCTTTTATGTGATTACACATATATATATATAAGTATATTTTTTTTTAGGTACCCGACGTACCATGGAATTTTGAAGACCCAAAAATTGATAAATAACCAAATTAAAATGCCAACCGATTATGATGAAAAAAAGAAAATCTTCCATCAGAAGCTTGAAGAAAAGTATTCGTGGAGAGGGAAAGAAACCAGAAATGCTAACACAAAACAAATAATATCTAGATCAATGGTAAACAATGAAGTATTAGATAAATATATAAGTATAATCAAAGAAAGTGAATTGAATCATCTTACAAAACCAGCCATGTCTTATTATCTGTTGCGGAACTATAAAACCGGAGTTATCGCGGGTAAGGAGAGATTGATTAAAAAAAAGTCGAGTAACCCTCGTTACCCTACTTCTTCATATCTTATTCCAGTAGAAGAAATATGGGATAATATTTTCAAATCTCATATAAATTGTGGACATGGGGCGAAAAAAGAACACTACATAATCTTAAAACAAATGGCATAATAAATATTTCTTTACATCAAGTCCATTTATTTATTTCTCTTTGTAATAATTGTTTGAAGAAAAGGTCAAATATTTCTTCTAAAAACAATAACCAAATTCATCCAATCATATCAAATGGTTTTGGTGAGAGGGGTCAGGTTGATTTAATTGACATGTCGACAATAAATGTTTGTGAATTTAGATATATTCTAAATTATCAAGACCATTTGACAAAGTTCTGCATTCTGCAACCATTGGTTAATAAAGATGTAATGTCTGTTGTTAATATTTTGATAGATATCTTCACGACAATTGGTTGTCCAAAAATTTTGCAATCAGATAATGGACGCATATTTAACTTTACTGATAAATTAAATATAATATGGCCCAACATTAGCATTGTTAAAGGAAGGCCCAGACTCCCCGAATCTCAAGGATCGGTTGAAAGATCCAACCAAGATATTGAACAAATGATGCGATGCTGGATTGCGGATAATCAAAACATAAATTGGGTAAAGGGCCTGCCGTTTGTACAAATGTAAAAAAATAATGCTTTAAACTGTACAATTGAATATTCACCGTATTTTGCAGTATTTGGACAAAACCCCCCTATTTCATTAAGAATTAACGAAGAAGAAGAATAAGAACAAGAAGAAGTAGAAGAAGAAGAAGAAGAACAAGAACAAGAAGAACAAGAAGAAGAAGAAGAAGAAAAAGAACAATTCATTAACGAAGAAGAAATGGACACGCTTCAAGAATCAAATCAGATTTCTGATAATTCAAAGCGGCTAGAAATTTTGAGAAAACAAATATCCATCAACATGAAACACGCCGTTACGGTAGGCGAGAATAATATTGATTGTAATAATCTAGAAATACACCACCCAGGGACAATTGTTAAAATTCATATACTCAAAGTTGATGAAGTTCATAAAATGAATTTTAATAATATGTTAGGAAAAATTGTTGAATATTTACCAGATATAAATAAGTATAGAATTGCATCATTGAATAAGAATATTATAATTAAAAATCTATTTTCTCCCTCGACAATTGAAAAATGCGAGAATATGGAAAGAATAATAGAAAATACAAATGTTATTATGAAGATTAATAATACTCCTCCCCCTCCCCCTCTTCCTCCTCTTCCATTTTCTAAAAACGCATCAATGCCTTTAAGGACCGTTGTACAACACGAAGAAGGGACAATGTTTAATGGTTGCAAATGGCAAAGTATATGTTTAACATTAAAATGTCCTTGCCGTAAAGCACAACGAGTATGTTTAAAAGGGCTTTGTCATATAAATAACACAAAAACACAAAAAAATAAAATTCTATGTAAAAATTATTATTTTAATAACAGTGGTCGGAATGACAATAATCACAAAAAGTATTATACAAGAATAAAGAAGAGCTCTATTGTTTAATTGTTTCATTTTTATTTTTTAATTATGGTATTTGGGGTATGTATATTTGTTTAAAAAATGTTTATGTTATTATCATTATCATTAAATAAAGTCATTATTGTTATTTATAATAATTTATGTATTATTATTAATAAAAAAATTGATGTGAAAATTTTATTTCTTATTTTTTCCTTAAGAGAAAATATTCTTATATGTTAAACTGAAAAAATTACCTAAAAACTAGATAGTTGTGTGGGAATATTTTTTGTCGATCTCTTAAATAGATAATACTCGGTTCCACCATCTTTAGGACTATGATTATTTTTTCATGATGATAAAGCAATATGATTAGGATAAAAATATCTTTGTCGATTACTACTATCATCTTTCATAGATTTTTTTGCAATATATAACCGATTGCTTTTAACTGAATCACTTTTGGGTTTCTTCTTATCCAAAGGATATAAAATATCATCGTCATTTTCATCATCAAATTTTCTTTTTACTATTACTCTAGGTTGTTTGGTCATTTTTGTGGGTTGTGTGGGTTTTTTCTTCTGTGGTGGTGGTGTTGGTGGTAGTTGTTGTTGATGAATTTGTTTATACAAGGACTAATTTTATTCATCCTCTTTTTGAGAAATAGAAGGGGCGGTTGATGTATTCTCCTCCAAATGTAATTGATTTTTATTTGGTTGTTGAAATGAATATCTATTTTGTAAATTATTTTCATTGTTGTTTCTGTTAATGTTCTTACTTTTATTGCCATGAAGTGTTAGCATAATTTGATATTTTATATTGTTTTTTTGGTCTTTATATATTAGGGATGGTTGCTCAAATGATTCAAAATTGTACTACTACTACTACTACTACTACTACTACTACTACTACTACTACTACCGGGGCTGGGGCCGTTGTTGGGGTTTGGAGTGCTGCTTTCATTGGAAGCACCGTTAGGTTTCTGGGGGAAATTTGTTAAGTTGTTTTCACTTTTAAAATGTTCTTGCATTTTTTTCATGTCTTTACCCTTGATGATTTTGGGTGTTGGTTGTGGTGGAGTTGAATTAATTTTCATGCCCATCCCCTCTAATAGCTGAAGTTTTGATTGCTGATTTATTTCTCTGTGGCTTTCTGTCGTATCCGTTGCAATATTCATGTCTTGGTTATTGATAATATCAATATCATCATTATTATAAATTGGTAGTAATATCTCATCCAACTTTTGACCGTCAATATCTGAATTGCCCATCATCTGGTTTTCAAAAATCTGAAAATTTTCATTATATGATTCTTCATCAAAATTGAAGCTATCTATTAGGGCTTGTAAATCGGTGTATTCCAATTCGTGTTCTTGTAAACCATTGTTTATCATTCCATCTGCCATATTTTTTTAATGTAAAAAAAATAAATCTAGGTGAATTTAAGGATGGCTTAAATAAGTTTTTTAAAGATGCCAGGTATCTAGACTCATTCAATAATGTAGCCAAAATAAAAATTGCTATTCCATGGAACGAAAGAATATATTGGTATTAATATGAAGTATTATCATTTGAGTTTTTATTCAATAATATTAATGAAATTGAATTGTTCCACCAAAATAATGAATTTAATAAACTTAGATTTATTTTGAATTTAAATTACAAAAATAAAATGTTATATTACGGGTTTTTTTTTATTATACACCACCGCCACAGAATTATTGTATTGGAGAAATAATATTAACTTACGATAAAAAACACTTTTATTCCATTAACGATGAAGATATTATTTCTAAATATCATCGGTTAAATCAAAGAAACATTCAATCTCGTATAGAAATGAGTGAAACAAAACAAGAAAACATAAAGATGATGTTATGGTATCAATCATTTTATTTAAAAGAATTTATTGATCCTGATAATAATAGCGAAAGTAATTTGAAGAGTAATGGCCCCTTTCCGCATATTAATTTTAATATCTTGACGTTAAAGATACACCCCTTATTTATTGATAAAGTATTCTATTATATTGACTATGAAACAAATGATTTATATGAAAGATATAAGCGTGTTTTTCAAACTAAATGCAATGATATATATACATATTTTGGTGTTGTAGCAACGTTTCCTATGGGTGGTGGTATCCACGGTATAATTTATGTCCTAACGTATGTAAACAAGTTTGAAACGTTATTGGAAAAATGTAATATCTCTCATAAGGATTATTCTGAACAAAAATACATAAAAAGACACGAATAAATCAATTTGACTTTTAATATATAATTATATTTATATTTTTTTATATATATATATATTATAATATTTTAAAACTAATTTCATTTACCTAAAAGCATCATTTAATAAAGCGATGTATTTTTGAAACGTTAATTTTACAATTATATGAAACCCATAAATATAATTCACTTGAAGAAATTATGAAGGATTTGGGTTGTAATGAATTGAAAATTATAAACAAATGTATAAGTATCATGTCCAAGGATCAAATATGTTTTTGCGACCTATTTATACAGGCACTGGATAACATTGCATTAAAAATTTCAAATAATAATAATAATAATAATAATAATGAAGAGGTATGTAATAATCTATTAAATGAATTATCAATATATTCATGCCACGGACTCCCGGGGACGGGAAATTCATTTTTGCAAAATAATATTAATGCTTTTTGTCAATTTCATGGGAATGGTCTCCGATACAATATAAATTTAACAGTTGTAGCACCAAATAATTACATAGCGGTACAACAAAGTGGAATTGCAATTAATCAAGCTATTAAATCTTTTTGTTTTGATATTTTGGGCATCGGTAATTTCAAAATTGATGAAAATATGGCTGAGAAATTTGAAAAATGCGGAAAAGAAATAAGAAGCATCCTTAAAAATTCTTTCCTTGATAAGTTGATATCAAATATAATTGAAGTCGTTGGTCTAAAACGCCTAATGCAATATTATAAGCACAATTTTAAGAATGATCATATATATGTTGTCTTAATAGACGAAGGCTCTTTAATAACAAGTCTATCGTTCGCCTTTTTACTTTGTGCGTTTCCCATAAATCAAACTATATATATATTATTTTATGGTAAAAATCAATTACCCCCCGTATCACCAGAGTTGTTATGATGTTGATTGGGGAAAACACGATCAAATAAATGTACATTGCTTAAAAACCCAACAAAGATTTGCGAGCCACAATGAAACTATATTTAAAGAATTTATCACATGCTTTAGTGATATTTTAGAAAACGAAAACTGTAGAGACAAAATGACACTAATAAATAAGATACATTATTTTAGGGAAAATATAAAAATTGGTGGAACATTAAGTGACTACAAATTATGCCCCGACACAAGAAAAGTATTAATCGTGGCCACAAACAAAAAGAGACGCGAAAAAAATGTTTACCGATTAGAAAAGGAAGGAGAAGGTATGATATATAAAATTCCAGCGATAATAGACGAAGGAATTCCCAAGAATTATGATGTATACACAAATATAGGTATTGATTTAGTGTTAGAAATAAAAAAGGGAACTATATGTATTTGCCAGGCAAATATTTTATCTAGTGGACTTGTAAAAGGAATGTCTTTAAAAGTATGTAAAATTTTAACCAATGAAACTAATGACGTAGATGCCATGATAGTAAAAAAACTAGATGAGGTTGGTAATAATAATAATAATGATAACAACGATGAAGATAATCATCAAAGCATTGTCAAATTAAATAGGCATTCATTTGAAACGCAATATTTGAAAAATAAACACATAACTGACGCGGGTTATTTAATCATCAAACAATTTCCTATAACACTCAGTTATGCTTTAACCACGCATAGTGTACAAGGAAAAACTTTAAAATACAAACTGGGAATTGATTTAGAAACGGATTCTCATTGGGATTTATTGCGGAATTTATATTTTGTAGCTTTAACTAGAGTACGATATGCCTCTCAGATTTATATGGATAAGCACCCAGCATAATGCATGTTAGACAAAGCTTTAAGTTTAACAACAGATAGATCTTTCGAACGGTATTATTACAATTGCATCCAAGAAAACAAAAAAGAAAACTTTGTGATGAAAGTAATGAAACTGTCAAAAAGGAAAAATATACAAGCAACAACCACGAAAAATTTCAACATACAGAAGGAAAAAAGAAACGCCCACCCTATGACAAAAATACAAAAAGTAATATAACGAGTAAAAATTATGATAGTGATGATGAGGAGAAGGATATTATACCAATCGAACATCAAATAATGAGCTCATGGAATTATTATAAAAATCGAAGCAGTGAATTTAAAAAACTCAATGAATTACAAAATGATGATATTTTTAACAAAATATTTTCAATGACCATTAATAATTTTTACCCTTCACCTTAAAATATTATTGATTATTTATATCATCTGTAAGAAAACATTTTAATTCTCAAATTATTCTGTTATAATGGTTATTTATAAAATAGCTATATTTCATGAGAAATAATTGGCAACTAATTTTTTTTAAACTATGGTAAAATATAAATAAAAACAAACGTAACCCAGATTTTAGAACTTGGCATTAGTTAACCCTAGTAGTAGTAGCAGCAGTAGTAGTATTCTGTCATTGCACCCAGAATACAAAAAAAAAAAAAAATGAGCCAAAATATCAAACAAGCGAACTTTCCTGTTACCCAAAAAAATAAAGCCACAGAAAAATGTAAAGATTTTGAAAAGGTTCTCAATTCTTTGGCCACCATTTATATTGCGGCTGATCTTAGTTTTAAAAGGTTTTTAAATCGTAACAGAAAACCGCACAAAAAACATTTATTTGATTTAGTAAAAAATAATGATATACTAAGTTTTGTTGATTTGAGTTTCCAATCCTGAAATGTCACAGCTGTAAATTTTGATAGTAAATCAATTTTATTTGTCGATGTTTATCGGTCAATACTCGTAGATGAAATAAGATATCGTGTGTATTATACTTTTAACTGTGTAAAGTGTAAACACTTCCAAAATCTTATATCAATGTACTCTAATCAACCGGAAATGGACAAAGAACTAATAATTGATTTTATGAAAAGAGCAACTTGTGTCAAATGTAATAGTAATACTGGGAAAATGATAGAATTGAACATGTCAAACTTTTTATTTATGTGTAGTATAACAACCTTTCTTTTTATCATTCTTCGTCCTATTTTTTGACATTTTTATGTTTCCTATATTTATTGTATATCAATTAATTTTGTTTTATATGAATATTTGTATCGTGTTTGGGGGGGGGTTTAAATAAATTATCGTGATAACCACAAATCTTTGAATTTAGATATTCATTGCCGTATATACTTATATATATATATATATATATATATATATATATATATATATATATATATATATATATATATATATATATATATATATATATATATATATATATATATATATATATATATATATATATATATATATATATATATATATATATATGTATATATATATATATATATATATATATATATATATATACATATATATATATATATATATATATTATATATATATATATATATATATATATATATATGTATATATATATGTATATATATATATATATATATATATATATATATATATAATATATATATATATATATATATATATATATATATATATAATATATATATATATTATTATATATATATATATATATATATATATATATATATATATATATATATATATATATATATATATATATATATATATATATATATATATATATATATATATATATATATATATAATATATATATATATATATATATATATATATATATATATATAAGTATAAATATTTTTCAATATAATATAAAATGTTATATAAGTAAGCGGGCTGATAACTATTAATACAAAAACATCTTGGTAGTTTTCCACTCTAAATTGAAAAAATGTAAATTCAAAAGAAAATGAACGAGCAAAATACGTTTTATGTGATATTGAGCGTTATATGATTGAACCTTTTAAAAAAGGAGGATTTTGGACCGATAAAAGCGAAAAATATTACAAAAACTTCAAACACATCTACAATTCTAATCCTCCCGAGCAACTAATAAAAATATGTAATTTTATTTGCGAATGTTTTCTGAATGTTAATCAAAAAGAAAAACTGATTTTTCTAATCAATAATAATATTAACTCTCTTGGGGAAAAGGATAAAGATTATATTTTTGATAAATTTGATGGTTTTTTTGAAAACCCTAAACAAAATATTTCAGCCGATACGAAACTGTTATTTTTAGTTAATGGTTGTAATTTCATGGAAATAATTCTAAAAGCTCAAAATATAAACGAATTTTTTGATTTCATCACCAACACAAATTCAAAAATTAAAAATGATAATGAAAATGGAATAGAACTTTGTTATACCACAATATTATTACATTTTTTGTTTGAATTATTGAAAATATATTTTATGAACAATGAAAAGGCTAAATAGGAAAATTTTCTGTTATCAGAGCAATTAATTGAAAAAATTACAACTACATATGAAGCATTTAAAAAAAATGACATATATAATTATATCACAAATCAAAACCACTACATGTAATAAAAGTATCTTCTTATCTTTATAAAAGAAATTGAAATTTTTTTGAATATAAAAAAGGTGTGTATGTCTTATTTAGTATTATTGAGTGGATAACTAAGTTTTTTTTGTCTATATATTTTTTTTGTTAGTTATTCAATATCAGAATAATATAAATAGATGAGCTGGCACTTCATTCCATATTTTGGGGTGGCAATTGTGGCAGTTTTTTTTTCTAATGAAAATTAATATCATTTATTATTAATTTTTTGAAAATGATTGTTTGAAAATATTGGTAATTAAAAAATTGAAACATTAATATATGATTATAAAAAATGTCTGAAAGAAAAGGAATATTAGACCACGCCTTTATACTATTTGTGTTATTATTATCAAATAACATTGCATTGATTACGTGTCACGATGACAATGAACAGCAAAATTACAATTTTCTAAAATATATCGAAGAAAATTATAATAATTTTCAGTATCTAGGAAATGTAACTTTTATCGATGATAATGGTTACTTCCTAATAATACCATACAATAATAATAATATTAATAACTTTGTTGCCGGGTTAACCGATAATGTGAAAAATAAACTAGAAAAACGTCAAGGTAAATTAAACAACTCCTTTATAACATATTCCCAAATTGAACAGCAAATTAATAATTTGAATAATTTAATAATAACTATTAATTGCACAGACGTTGTTAATCGCGAGTTTGATGATGGCGATGATAAAAATTTGATTTTCAATCATCATGAAAAATATGATTATATAAAACAATCAAGCAAAGAAAGGGGGTGGGTGGAATTTCCAAATTATCCTTGACATATATTATTTTCTAAATCATTTTCAGATTTTGAGTCCTTGATGCTTGATAACAGCAAAAATTAATGTTCGTCTGGACCTACCTTGTTCAAATTTAACAACATATAAAGATGCAAATGTATTATATTTTTCTATTCAACAAACAATCACTCATGTATACCAACTCATCAATGAAGTAAACATTATGATGAACGGACACGTATCTTCATTTTTTTTACCATTTGTGGAAATGAAAAAGTTTTTACTTCATATACGTGGAAAAACGAGCTTAAAGAAACATTATGGCCCCGTAGCATTTCCAAATCCAGACCAATTTTTATTATATTATACATTTTCTAAGATATTTGTTCGAAAGGTTAATAATACCGTGCTTCTCTTTTTTGTTCAAATCCCCATTAAAATTAAAGGGGAGGATCATCAATTCAAACTATATAAAAAGAAAGAAGGAAATTTTTCTAAAAGCCAATATCTGATCATTACAGAAGAAAAAAATAAATCATCTTTTTTTAATATTGACCCATTTGAATTATCAACGTGCAATACAAAATTGATACCTATAATATTATGCAATGAAAATGTTTGGAACCGCAACAATTATAATTATTTAGAAAACAAAACCAATGATATTACAGGCTATCCTTTCTGGATAAAAAATATTTTCTATCTCTGTTTGTTGTGTTTGATGGTGCGAGCAGTATTAATGTTTACTACAATTATTTTATTTTTGGTTAATTATCCAAAATCTAGATTTTTTGTCAGTAAAGAAAAAAAAACAAAAAAAAAATAATAATAAATCATCTATTATAAATCAATTGGAGACCCAACAATTACCAACTCCATCCTCTCCTACCCACAATGATTGTTGTATCCCCCCTGCGTTGCTGTTTCTGGTTCCCCCAAATATTTTTCATCATTTCAATATAATAATAATCCCCATTCCCCAGATAAAGCTTCTTCTGTGTTTTATGTTGATATGAATCAAACAGACAATAATCGTAAGACCCTTTCCTTTAAATCGCGTTCCTCTTCTTCGTATATGCCAACCCCTCCTTTATCCCCTTGCCTTTCTCCCCACGTTTCTTCATTTTTTCCATCGCCGCCGCCGCTGTCACCACCACCACCACAACAACAACAAAAACCACCTAAAATAATTGGAGGGAAGAAAGACAAAGAAGAAAGAGAAATAGAAATGACAAGGTTCCCCGTTGTTTCAAAAAATAAAGTAGACGAAAATGGTTATATGATTATAGAAGATATAACTCTTCCATCTACATCATCATCCTTCGTTCCTTCACCAACGCCCCAGCAACAATTTATACTTCGTCCATTTGAAAATTCTGTGAATATAGATAACACACTAAATAATGCTTTTATGCCATATTATAACTTATAATACAATAAATCCATCCAAGCATGTATTTTATTAATATAATGACATTTAATAGAAAGTAAAATAAAATGTTATTAAATTATTGTTATCATCATCATCATCATACATTTTTGGTGCTTATTTATAAAAATTTGCGTTTAAATTGAAAATGTAATTTTATTTTATATTATTACAAATAAACATATATAACACAAAGATATTCTATTGATTCTTTATTCATACCAGTTTTAATTTCTTCGATAAACAACATAATAAAATTGTTAGAGATTAATTAATCATGGAAACTGAGTCCATCGATTGTCGAATAATATTAGCTTTTAATTATTTTAAAACTTAAAATACTGGTTCTTATGAAAACATAAAAAAAGACGGACGTCGAAAATATTATATTAATATTCCTATTGAAATATCATATATAGTTTTTGATTGGAAAACTATGATTCGACATGAAACTGAAAATTTTGCTATATATAATGAATATTCTCATTTGGCCTTTGATGATGCTTTAGATGAAATTTATGATACCGAATCTAATTTTTGTCGGGGGGAATTATCCCACGTTATGGGTAAATATAATATCAAGCATGTATATATATATTTGGTAATCACGGTAATGCTAAACGGGTAATGAAAATATTAAAAGAGAATATAGATATAATTATTCATGATATAAAGAATTATAACCTGTTACAAGATATAAGACACAGAAAAATAATAGACACATTACAATTACTAGCAAGACAATTTATTATGGGATATAACCAAGAAAATAAACAACTTACATTATATCATGAACTTTTGACTAAAGAAAGTCGCATTTCCGAAAATAAAATAATTTTAAGGAAACATAAATTTATGCCCGTTTGTTTTTTGAATGAAATTAATTACCTTAACTTGACTTTATTTAGACGAGTTTTTGAAATTGAATTGAAACGTAACCATGCCAATGAAAACCAAGTTGAATTTTTACTGACAAGTATATTTTTGAGCTTAATAAATCCAAATTTTATAAAATGGCACTGTGATTCAAACTGTAAAGATATTGTTAACATTAGTTATATGACTGGAAATTGTATATATGCTTTGTGCAATACATATCCTCTAAATATCTCAAACGACTTGAATATTTTTTACCACCAATTGTTGCATAGCCACGATGCCTTATCAAATATTATCAAAGAAATACCCATTGATCACAGTGAAACCAAACTTGCTGGGAATTTAAGCAATTTTATTACAGCATCTATAGAAATTTAAAATACTTAAAAAAAATAAAAAATTGATAAATGAATAATTCTCCAAAATTTCAAGACGAACAATATCGCATAGAAATCTTATCTTCAACGTGCAGGTTGCCCAATTTTATAAATCCAGTTAATGATGATAATTTTCAATGTATGAAAATAAATGGCAAGAGTAATATATTAAGATTGTATCATTACCATACAACCATAAATACTTTAGATTTTATTGGCAATGTAAGAGATTCCCTGTTTATTAATAAAAAAAAAACAAATTATTGGCCTTTATTTATTCAACTCCTCATCTAATATATATTCAACAAGAAGATGGAAAATCTATTTCTGAAATATTATATTTCACGCCAGAATTAAGAGAACACTTTTCTGAAATTGTGTGTTTTCCAACGTTAATTGTATGATCATATGATGGATACTGTATAGAATTTTTTAAAAATATTTGTGACGACCAATTATATTTAACCTTGGGCGTATTTTTGAATAGAGAAAGCGAACAAAAAACCGAAGAACTGCATAAACGCAAACAAAAACACATGGATATGTATATGAGATTATTAAATGAAATCATATCAGTATATGTTAATGTAAAATACATACCCTATTTTATATACCCCCATAGAATAATAATTGAACCAAT
The DNA here is from genome assembly GCF_036898095.1 of Palaemon carinicauda. Classification (NCBI taxonomy): domain Eukaryota; kingdom Metazoa; phylum Arthropoda; class Malacostraca; order Decapoda; family Palaemonidae; genus Palaemon; species Palaemon carinicauda. Next base: position 626,330 of record NC_090747.1, on the reverse strand, counting down.
AAAAGAGGGACGCATGAAAATTATTAGTTATAACTTATTTACTCCTATATTTTCCCCACAAAATAATAATGCTAAAATATTAAGTGGAACATTTTCCCATCCCCTATCTTTTAATAATAGTGATGAAAACATTCTTTCATATTTTCCTAATAATAATAATAATAATAATAATCAAACACAAGTTACTTTTATGTTAAATTATAATTCTCTTTGTGTCTTGTTAGATTTCTTTCATAGTGTTTTTGTTACGGCTTTGTGGATTTTTACGACTGGTAGATTTCAACAACTAACGCTGGTTAGGCGAAATAAGGTATTTGATAAAATTGGTTTAAATAAGAATAAATATAAAGGAAAAAATAAATTGAACCTAAACGAAAAAGAACCATTAAATAATGAAACAAATTTTTGCAATACCAAGTATGGTTTTTGTAAAGAATTTTTGAATTGTCGGATTTCCCAACTAGTACATAATTATGGGGGTTGTCACCTAATAAAAACAATTCCAAAGATTTTAGCCGAAGCCATTGAATCTTCCGTGTTATCAAACAATGTTCATGAAACTGAAAATGCCATCCAAACAGAATTTCCAATTTTTAAAGAATTCATTGATCAATTGTATCAACTAATACCAGCATTAGAAATAACTCCTTGAGTTGTGCGTATAAATAATATGGCGGTGTATTTTTTTTTTCTTTTCGTCATAAAATTTAAATTGAATTAAATATGGGTTTAAAACCCAAGGTAGATATAGAACTATAACAAGAAAGGATGATTTTTTCTTTCATTAAATAAAAGGAATATATATACAAGTCAAATACACTTTTATAAAAATTTATTATATACTGTATACACACAAGCACAACAAAGATATAAGAAAAAAATTTATAATATTAATAATAACAAAAATAATAATAAATCGCCAAACAAAAAAACAACATCTTACGGTATTATGTGTATTGAATCTACAAATCCATATAAAACTTTGGTGTGCGTTTCACCATCTTACGCAGCTATTAATTTTCTTTTAAATAATGAAAATAGTAATGATAACAAAATATAATCTACTGCATTTATGAATACTAACGAGAGCCGTAATGTGTTGCTTTCATCTTTTCCCTATGGGAGTATTGGCGAGGGACAATATAGCTCACCACGAGGACACACATCGGTGATTGATCAAAAGAACAAAAAGTTTACAAAAATAAGAGAATTTACAGAAGAAGGAAAGTATCATTTACCAAATATTCAAACAGAGAAGTTTAACGAGTGGTTAGACAACGATGATTTTTGTGTTTACGAAAAGTGGATTGGATTAAATAATAAGCTCTATCAAGCAGAATATTCGGTATTGGTTGTGAATGATATGCATTTAGAACTAGAAAAAACAGAATTAAACAGTAATAATGTAATTTCACCTGATTACATTTTTAATAAATTTGTTTTTTTCGGGGAGATATCCCAGAATACGAAGGAAAAATATATGAATAGGTATGAAACTCGAGATGCCAGGATCGATCGTTTAAAATTTAGAGTCTTTATGCCATTATTAGTGGCACTTAAATATTTTCAATGTAATCGAGTTAAAACAATACAAAATATAAACCCCAAAAAAATATTCAATATTATTCAAAAAACAAAATAATTTCTACACCCACCATTCAATGTACTAAATTATTTGCAATTATTATTATTATTATTATTTTACAAAAATAATCCAACTAATAAATTTCTACACACGAATAAAACGAAGGCTTGGGTGTGTAGTGTATATATATATATATATATATACACACATATATATATATATATATATATATACATATATATATCTATACACACATATATATATATATATATATATAAAAGAAAATGTATTTTGTTTATCAAACATTAGTTACCAATTTATATAAAGCCACCATATAAGGCTCCGTAAAATTTCCTAAATATAACAGGCAACCATTATTATACACAATACCAACCCTATAACGTTTAGTTTCGATGTTATAGCTAGGCTATATGTAAGCTTCATCTGAACGATATATAAACACGTGTAAACTTTTTAAAGCATCTAAACAAGTGTTGGGCGGGTATTTTTTACCATCAAGCATAAGCCTTATCCAATATTGTGATTCTTGTATATAATTTGCCGAAGATTTACCTTTATTGTTGTATGGCCAATCTGTGAATTTGGGCGATAATCTATTGGGAACATCTACTTTATAAATATCAACAGAAAAACATTCCAAAAAATTTTGTATATATTTTTTAGCATCAAGGAATTCATTGACCATACGTTCTTGTTCTTCCTCCGATAAATCTTCTGGTTGGGAAAAAGTTGTTGCTAGAAAGAGCATATTACACATTTTATGAATAGTAGAAAATAATCCCTTTGTTTTGCCCGAAATATATCCATTGTATTTTCAAAATTGTCTTTGATTATTGATGGTTTTTTGTCGCCTGAGGACAATAAGGCAGTTCAATATCTTCTTCGGTGTAGTCGGTAAAATTATTATTCTCTCGGATTTGTTTTAATAAGTCGTTAATATCTTGGTGCGTTTGAATCATTGCTTGTGTTTCTTCCGTGCCCAGGTTGATGGGGCTGGTTGTTGGTGGAGTCTGGTTTTCTTTGTTCATTTCGGTAGGGTAATTTGGTCCTATGACGGCGAAGGCTCTTTCCATACTGTTGCTGTTACTCTTTGGTCAGCGTATTTTTATACTCGACACCTAATAAAAGATTGTCAAATAAAATCTCGTCAGTAATGTTCAATCAAACATTTCATTGGTCATTTTAGACCAAAAAAAAGTGATTGAAATTGTATTGGGCTCATATTATGATAATTCATTCCTGAAATGAATATAAAATTGTTCTGCAAAACGATTTTATGTTTTTTATAACAAATGCGTTCTCTTGTGCTTCTTTAATCAAAGATATTATTATTATTTTTATTATAATATACAAAGAAATTTTTTAACCTGTAAGTTATATTATGATTCTTCGGATATGTTATGGGTTATGGTTTTTTTTTTATTTGCCTATAGTATATATAAAGCAATAAATAGAGAAGGAGGAGGGGGAATGGGGGGATTAGTGAAAGAATTTCGAGTAAATATGAATTATTCCCCAACCAATGAAATTTCTCAAGAAATGAAATTTAGTGAGATGATTAATGAAAACCAACATTTAAACGGCACAAGGAAAGACTTTGATAAAAAAAAAAAGATTCTTAAATATATAGAGTTACTTTCAAATTCCCCCAATTCTAACGATAATAAAAAAAGATAAGATATTATATTATTATGTCAAACGTCATTTTTGTTTGAAAAAATATAAAGGAAATTGGGTAATAATTGACCAAAATAAAGAGAACGACGAAAGAATAATTCCATATATATCTTTTGAAGAAATTTATGACACGATTAAGATAGCACACATAAATTCTTTACACGGAGGAATTAAGAAAACCTTTAAAGCTTGTAAAAATTATGCTGCAAATATTAAATATATCCATGTAAAAATATATATATCTAATTTCTGTTCAACTTGTAAAAATATTAAAAAAAGAAAAGCATAATCAAAAAAACCAAAAACAAATATAAAACCAATTATATCTTCAGAATTTGGTGTAAGGGGGCAAGTAGATTTGAAAGATATCCAAAAACTTTTAAATTATAATAAGATAAAAGATACTAGCGATAGATATGTTCTAAACTATCAAGATAATAAAACTAAATTTTGTGTACTAAGGAGTTTAAAAAATAAAAAGGCTCAATCTATAATCGATGCATTGAGGAGTATATTTGGTATATTAGGGGCCCCCAAAATCTTACAAACGGACAATGGAGGCGAATTTATAAATAAAACAGTTAATGAATACTTAGAAAGGGTGTGGCCCAAAGTTAAAAGAATAAAAGGCAGACCCTATCATCCCCAAAGTCAAGGATCAGTAGAAAGAGCCAACGGAGAAATTAAACGAGCCATAGAAAAAAACATTTCTTGTAATGAAAATAATACGATGCACATTTCTAGTGCTTTAGATTATATTATGTTTAATAAGAATATTAGTTATAGTCGTACGCTAAATGCCTCATCTTACTTTGCGTTGTTTGGTACACAATCACCAGTAAACATTAATTTCCATAATATTTTTTTGTCGGACAACGACAAAGATAATTGTTGTGATTAAATTAGTTACAAGAACATTTTATCTATTTATTTTATTTAATGCCTTTTTATATATATTACAATAAATTATTTGTTTATAATTCACATAGAAATAACTAAAGACAAAAAAAAAATAGGTATTATAAAGGAAAACAGTAATTATATGAATAATATTTCATGCGCGCCACCAATATTATTATTACGTCATAATCTATATTTTTGTATGGTTAGTCATAGTTACTGTTATTATTATAAAGATATTTTATGTATAGAATATAATAACCTATACCAGTTTTTATTTGTAATACTATTTAGGATGGAAGATCAATTCATAGACATCTTAGATAAAATAAGAAACACAAAAATAATATACATAGTAATTGAGGGAAATATTGGTATCGGCAAATCTACTTTATTAGAAGGGTTTAAATCGCAACTAAACTAGAAAAATGTGCGCTGGACGTTTTTACAAGAACCTACTGATGAATGGTCGAATGATACAGCAAACAAAAACAACCTAGAAAAATATTACAAATATAAATCTGAATTTTCAGAAATATTTCAGACGGGTATTAATTTTACATATATGAAAAATATAATTAATATCTTTTATGATATAATTCAAAATGAAAGGACCGAGATAGGACCATATATAATCATTGGAGAAAGATCTATTTTAAGTGGTATTGAAGTTTTTAGTAAAATGCACGCCGATAAGAATCTATTAAGGAAAGATTTCTATGATTTATATAAAAATATTGCATCAAAAATGTTATTGTTCAACCCAGATCTAATTATTTACTTACACGGACTATATTTTGATGTAATATTGAATGAAAGAATAAAATGCAGAGCTCGTAAGGGCGAGGAAAATATTGATATAAATTATCTAAAAGAAATAGATAAATATTATAATGAAATATTATTCCCAAATAGCCCAAGTATATATAATTTAAAAAAAGGGAATATATTATCACTAAATTTAGCTAATGATGATATGAACAAATTTGTAGTTCGGGTAATTAAACTTTTATCTGATGATTTAATTGAGGATAAATATTATAATAAAGTGTTTGGGGAGGATAAATATTATAAATAATAAAATGTTTGGGGCAATATAATTTTACATCCATTTATTTATCTATTTTACAATAAGCGTATGCTGGGGCGTTGAAAGAGATATTTTTTTTCCACCAGAATCAACGCACAATTCTAAAACCTTTTTATATTTTTCGAGCATACATATTTTAAACTCTTTTTCTGGAATTTCCGATAATATCTTATCTATTATTTTTTTGGCTTTATTTTCATCTAAAGTTTTTTTTATCTTCTAGAGAGATTGCCTTTTTGATTATCGGAAAAAGCCAAAAATCGCAAGGAGCCAAATCAGAACTATAAGATGGAGGTGGCACATTATATTTGAAATGGAAGTTTAGAAAATTATTTATTAACTTGCAGGTATGAGAAGCAGCATTATCGTGATGAAATCGCATTGTTTTACTTTTCCACAAATCTGGTCGATTGATTTCTATGGCCTCAATCAATTGCTGGAGAACTCCCAAATAGTATTCTTTTGTTAAAGTTTGATTCAGTGAAGCATATTCGTGGTAAATGATGCCTTTGTAATAAAGAGATACAGTTAACATGAGGTTTTTGTATTTTTTTTCGGTTGCATCATAAATTTTTATCCATATTTCGTCTCCTGTAATAACTTCCTCGGTGAAAGATGGGTTTATATCTATATCAGAAAGTATTTGTCTTGCAATCGTTACACGGTTATGTCTCTTCTGAGGACAAATATATTGGTTTTGTGGCAAGAACGACGAAGATTGAGAATTTTTTTTTTTTTTTTATTGATAGATAAACTATCACTTTTTGTTGTATAAGTTGTACGGGGCCATTCTGTTTCTTCTTTATTTGTGTTTGATAATTGTAAATATGTGGACTCATATGTTTTTTCTCTTTTTATTGATGGTAATTGTGAATGTACCATATCAAGATAATAACGATAGTTTTTTGTGTGGTTTGTTTTCATGAAATGTACATAATCATAAAAAAATGTAAGTCTTTTTATCATACTCCTCATTATTATATCGTATTTAAATTTTTTCCTTAATTTTTCTATTATTTGTGTTGCTGAATGTCCAGGAGTATAATAATCACATAAAAATGCTAAACATCTCTCACTTAAAATGCTCATAATGAAATGAAAATAAGGAAAGTTTTATATATAAAGAACTTATCGCGTGATATGAAAACAGAATGAAGGGCGAGAAATTTATCCCTCTATATATCTCTCTCTCTCTCTTTTTCTCCAATTAACTTTGCATAAAATTATATAACTATACAACGAAAATGAGAAATAATTTAAGAATATGAGATTTAAATTTATTTTATAATACAATATATATTTACAAATGTAAAATTATTCTGGTTCAATGTTCTTTGTATATATATGTTATTTGTTAATCTTTGAAGAATGGCTCAAATCTAAGGAAATTGAAAATTTTGATAAACTTAAATAGATAATTTTGTTAGAAGAATTTAAGCGAATGGTAACTAGGGATTTGAAAATACATCTATAAGATTTAAAACTAGACTCTCTCCAGGAAATAGCTATAGCTGCTGTGAATACTCGTTAGCTCATAAGCAGGAGAATATCCGAAACATGGGTAATAATATTATTATTAATAATAATAAACAGTTTTCTCCCCAAAGTAACGGATGGAGAGTGGTTTACAGAAACCATAATAGACGTACTGAAGGGGACAACCTCGGCGCTGACAATAGTAATAATAATAGTGGTAGCAGTAATTTAATAGTAATAAGAATTGTAGTTTTAGCGGTCAAAGTAGCAGTAGTAGGAAGGCCTTAGAGTGTGGCATTGTTTTTGGTGTAACCGACACGGTCACGTAGAAGAGAAATGTTTCGCTAAAAGGAAGTTTTTGGACAGAAAACAACAGCCTGTCAGTGTTGTAGCAACAGGAAAATCCATTGAGCAGGAGTCTAAGTGACAAAAATTTGAAAAGTATATCACGGACGGAACAATTTTTAGCGATAGGACAAAAACGAATGGACATAAAATAAAGGATTTGAGAGACACTGGGGCTGCTCAGTCCTTATTATTAAGGAGTTCAGTTCCCACTGGTTTTATATTTAGGAATGATGACTTTGTTATTCTAGGTGGGTTCCCGAATACGGTAAACTCTTACATACTAGACAAATTATATGTAAATACTAAATATTTTGATGGTGAGATTTTGCTGGCAGTGGTAGAGGTGCTGCTTGTCCAAAGTATCGATATGATATTTGCCAATGATTTGTGTATTGAGAATGAAATTGATATTTTCCCTATTTTATCGGTGGTCGGTGTTAGGGACGACCACGAACCTGTTTCAGTTTTATTCAATCCTATTTCTGTTGTGACAAGGTCTTGGGCAAAAGATATTGACCTCACTGATATAGAGCTTGACGCGGATATAATTAATGGTCGAAGGACTGACTGTGAGACTAACCTTAAATATAATAATATTGATTTACAGGATGATAAATGGAATCTGCGGGCACTTAAAGAAGCTCAAAGCAAGGAATTTGGTGGTATTGAGATTAATAATAAGTATGATGATTTATGTAAACCTGTATTTTGTAGATTAGATGGGCTCCTTTACAGGGTTAGCAGTCATCTAATCCACCTGCGGACCAGGTAGAGATAACCCGACAATTATTAATTCCTGATTGTTATAGGATTAAGATAATGTCCTTAGCTCATGAAAGCAATGTTGCGGGACACTTTGGGGAACGAAAAACTTTTCAGAAAATAGCGCGTTATTTCTGTTGGCCCCGGATGCGTTCCGACATTAAACGATTTGTACTTTCATGTAAGGTTTGTCAATTTGTGGGGAAACCCAATCGAAAGATACCGAAAGCCCCACTAATTCTTATCCCCTAAGTTGGGGATCCTTTTCGGGAGGTGGTCATAGACGTAGTGGGCCCTCTTCCGCGGACAAGTGGGGGAAATTAGTATTTGTTAACCATAGTAGACAGAATGACCCGCTTTCCCGAGGCTGTCCCTCTGAGAAGTATCCGTGGCAAAAAGGTCTTGGAAGCTTTGATTGGTTTCTTCACAAAGTTTGGCATACCAAAGAAACTACAGTCAGACTGTGGAACTAACTTTACAAGTCGTTTCTTTAGGAAGAAAATGAATGAATTGGGCATTTGTCATGTGACTGGAAAGGAATGGGATAAGGAAGTCCCATTCGCTTTATTTGCAATTCTTTCTGTATCAAATGAGGCTCTGGGGTTCTCTCCTTTTGATCTTGTTTTCGGCCATAGTATAAATGGTCCACTAGAGGCTTTATAAGAACATTGGGAAGGAGAGGCTGCTGAAGTCAACGTTTTGGATTATTTTTTTGGTCTCCAGGAAAAGTTGCAAAAAGCTTGGGTTTTTTCGAAAGAGAATTTATGTAAAAATCAGGTAGTCATGAAATCTAAATATGACATTGGAACTCAAAAACGATCATTTAATCCTGGTGATAAAGTTCTGGTGTTGCTGCACATTCCACGTAACCCGTTAAGGGCACAGTTTTCGGGTCCTTGGAAAATACTTAAAAAGTGTAATGATGTTAATTATCTCTTTGAAACTCCTGGTAAAAGATTTAAAACTAGAATATGTCATATTAACATGTTAAAACCATATATAGGTAGAAATGTAGATATAGAAGCGATAAATATGGATCCTGTTTCTTTGATTAAGGTAGAGGTAGATAATGCAGTTTGTGATAAGTTGTCTGTCAATCCTGATAGTTTGTCTAGTTATTAAAAAATTTTGAATAATTTCAGTTTTAAATTTCAGCACCTTGAGAAAAAAAAATTCTCTTCACTAATTAAGTTGATTAATCAATATAAGGATTTGTTCAAGGACATACCAGGTATAACTACGGTCCTGGAACACGATGTTGATATCGGTGAGGCTAAACCAATTAAGCAATGTCCTTACAGGCTCAATCCCACTAAGAGGGACATTGAGAAGGGAGAGGTAAATACATGTTGGAAAATGACTTAATTGTACCTAGCTGTAGTCCATGGAGTTCTCCTGTAGTATTTGTAAAGAAAAAGGGGAATCAACATCGCCTGTGCTTTGACTATAGGAAGGTAAATGCTGTGACTAAAACTGACTCTTTTCCTTTGCCCAGGGTAGAAGACTGTATTGACCGTGTGGGGTCTGCCAAATTTAACACAAAATTAGATTTATTGAAAGGATATTGGCAGGTCGGTCTTTCACCTCGGGCCAGGCAAATTTCAGCCTTCGTGACAGGGGACGGCCTTTACGAGTGCAAAGTTATGCCCTTTGGCATGAAAAATGCGGCCGCCACCTTTCAAAGGTTAATGAATTTCATAACCCAAGACTTGGAGGGATGTGTCATCTACATCGACGACTTAGTAATATTTACTGATGACTGGGAAACACACCTTCAAAAATTGGAGGCATTATTGAAAGTATTACGAGAGGCTGGTCTGGTAGTAAATTTAAAAAAGAGCGATTTTGCTCAAGCGAAAGTAGTTTACCTTGGGCACGAAGTAGGTCTAGGTAATATCGCTCCAAAAAGGTCTAACCTAGGGGTTGTATATAATTTCCCGGCCCCTCGTAATAGAAAAGAAATTAGACGGTTTATTGGGATGATCGGTTACTACCGTTGTTTTATTCGGAATTTTTCTGACAATGCCATCCCCTTTACGGATTTATTGAAGAAAAACGTAAAATTTATTTGGACAGACGAGTGTCAGGCAACTTTTCAAAAGCTGAAAGCCCCCTTGCTTATTAATCCTCTATTACGTTCTCCAAATTTTGACATTCCTTTCAGATTAGGTACGGATGCAAGTGATACTGGACTCGGAGCTGTACTCCTGCAACAAGATCAAGAGGGCAACCTTCTCCCTGTGGCTTATTTCTTGAAGAAATTGATGCTGGCGGAAAAGAAATACTCTACGATTGAAAAGGAAGATCTGTGTCTTTTAAAGGCTATTTATCACTTTGCTATTTATTTGAGTTCTACTCCTTATCCTATCGTTGTTTGTACTGATCAAAACCCATTGGTGTTTATTCAGCGTTTTAATGACAAAAATATGAGAATTCTAAGATGGAGTCTTTCTTTACAAGAGTTTGACTTGCAAATAAAGCATGTACTAGGGAAGGATAACATAATTCCAGATGTTTTGTCTCGCTCGTTCGAGTAGAGGTGAACCATTACTTGTCTATTGTTAGGTTTTTTCATATATTGATATAATGCTGTTGTATAATAATTTCTTCTCCAATTTTTTAACTTTTAATTTAAAAAAATAATGAATTATTTTTCTTTTTGTTGTTGGTGGGGAGGTGTAATGTAAATAACGTAAATTCTGATGTATTTTTCTTTGGATATCCTTTCCTTTAAAGTTTTTTTTTTTTTTTTTTTTTTTTTTTGTCCAGTTTAGTTAATTTAGTTATTTTGCTGGTCATTTAACTTTTGAAGGCTGGACTTGGGTTTTCTTTTTCCCCTCCCCTCAACGGTTGTTTACATTAAATTGGTACATTACACATGTAAGATTCTTTTTATTTTTTCATGCTTGTTGGTGATGGTTTGGCCATTTGTCGCCCGCTGTTGACCCTTCCCAAAAGTGACGTTGAGTTATGGTTTTCGCCTAAAAGCAGAGTAAAACGGTCCCGCATGAGAGGATGTCTAGCTCTCTTTTTGCTGCTGAAGAAAGATACGTCTGTGTACGGCTCTGTACGTCTGTGTATGTTGGTGAAGCTTTTAGTACCTCACCTTTTCGCTGGAGATGCTGTGTATGTCTGTGACTTCGTGGTACTTCACTATTCTCTATGGAGATGCCTACTGGATTAGCCTATAACATATGTGGCTGAGTGAGAAATAAGTTTCAAAGTATGATTTCTTTTTTGTAATTGTGTGTAATATTTTTGTAGGTTTAAGGTTATTTTCTATTCTGGTTCTCCTTCTATCGTGTGATAGCGTAATTTTCGCTCAAGAGCAATTGTTTTCCTATCTTCGACTTATTAATGTCTCTTTTTCTCGAGAGAAATTTAGCTAGGCGAATGTCGATGTGTTTATAGATTGTTTTGCGACTGTGTCTTTTCCTCCCTTGTTCCAGTTTTCATTGGGAGTCTTTTTTTGTAAGTAAAGCCAAGGTATTATAATAAAAAAAAAATCTTGTTATTTCACCTAGTATGTTCTTAACCTCCTCCTTTTTGAGATTTTTGCCCTGAATTGTTTATTTTCTGACAGTGCTCCACCGATTATCATACTGGTACGAGCTAATAATCAGGAGCTAAAGAACTTGAATGTTAAGAACCTTATAGCATCTATGGTTCGTAACATATGTTGGCGACCGTTACAGGATCCTACTGTCAGAGTAAATATTCTTCGGTTTGTCTCAAAATGAAGGAGTTTCGTAGTACATTTTTGTTGTGAAGTATTTGTTGCCCTCATCGGAGTTTTTCTCACTCTCTAGATATCTCTCTTGTTAGTTAGTCATGTCTCTCGCTGAAAGTCAGGTACATGAAGCTGTGACAGAATTCTTTGGGAAACATAACTGGGAGGAAAATTTATTTGATTAAAGAGGGAGGAATTATGGTACTTAGCTGAAGGCTTTAACCTAGATTTACCTTCAGAAATTAGGAAGTGGCAGTTGTTGAGGTTAGTTTTGAAGGAGGCCAAGACTTATGTTGGAATTATGGAACAAAATTCTGTTCCCGAGAAAGAAGCAGCTAACGTCACTAGTGATAACACGGGCGTAAGTGAAGATAAGGGTCAGGTGAGTGAGTTCAGGCTCAGCATACTTCGTGAGCCGATCAAAATTAAAGAGTTGGAGTTCAGGGCTTTGCAATTTCAAGCCGAAGAAAGGCCGATAGACCGAGAACATGAAATAAAATTACAATGCAGCACTCATAATAGTAAAAGTGGTGATGATAAGCATAAGTTTGGTGATGGGTTTAATTTAATGTCTGCGCTGAAATTGGTTCCTATTTTTAACGAGGATGATGTACCGGAGTTTTTTATTTCCTTCGAGAGAATATCACGTAAGTTGAAATGGCCTAAGGACATGTGGACCACTATGGTCCAGTGTCGCCTTCAAGGAAACGCTCAGAGATTGTACAATACCTTAAGTGAGGATTTGTCTAGTGAGTATGATACGGTTAAGGCAATTATTCTAAGAGCTTATGATTTAGTGCCGGAGGCCTATCGACAGAAATTCAGGAATTTCAAGAAAGAATCAAATATGACCTTTGTCGAGTTCCTTAGGCAAAAGGAACAGTTCTTTGAAGAATGGCTCAAATCTAAGGAAATTTAAAAATTTGATATACTTAAAGAGATAATTTTGTTAGAAGAATTTAAGCGAATGGTAACTAGGGATTTAAAAATGCATCTAGGATATTCAAAACTTAATTCTCTATAGGAAATAGCTATAGCTGCTGATGAATACTCATTAGCTCATAAGCAGGAGAATATCCGAAACGTGGGTAGTAATATTAATATTAATAATAATAAACAGTTTTCTCCCCGAAATAACGGATGGAGAGTGGTTTACAGAAACCATAATAGATGTACTGAAGGGGGCAACCTCGGCGCTGACAATAGTAATAATAATAGTGGTAGCAGTAATGATAATAATAATAAGAAGAGTAGTTTTAGTAGTCAAAGTAGCAGTAGTAGGAAGGCCTTAGAGTCTGGTATATGTTTTTGGTGTAACCGACACGGTCACCTAGAGGAGAAATGTTTCGCTAAAAGGAAGTATTTGGACAGAAAACAACCGCCTGTCAGTGTTGTAGCAACAGGAAAATCCATTGAGCAGGAGTCTAAGTGACAAAAATTTGAAAAGTATATCACGGACGGAACAATTTTTAGCGATAGGACAAAAACGAATGGACATAGAATAAAGGTTTTGAGAGACACTGCGGCTGCTGAATCCTTATTATTAAGGAGTTCAGTTCCCCCTGGTTTTACATTTAAGAATGATGACTTTGATATTCTAGGTGGGATCCCGAATACGGTAAACTCTTACACACTAGAAAAATTATTTGTAAAGACTAAATATTTTGATGGTGAGATTTTGCTGGCAGTGGTAGAGGTGCTGCCTGTCCAAGGTATCGATATGATATTTGCCAATGATTTGTGTATTGAGAATGAAATTGATATTTTCCCTATTTTATTGGTGGTTGGTGTTAGGGACGACCACGAACCTGTTTCAGTTTTATTTAATCCTATTTCGGTTGTGACGAGGTCTCGGGCAAAAGATATTGACCTTGCTGATAAAGAGCTTGACGCGGATATAATTAATGGTCGAAGGACTGACTGTGAGACTAACCTTAAATATAATAATATTGATTTACAGGATGAAAAATGGAATCTTCGGACACTTAAAGAAGCTCAAAGCAAGGAATTTAGTGGTATTGAGATTAATAATAAGTATGATGATTTATGTAAACCTGCATTTTGTAGAGTAGATGGGCTCCTTTAAAGGGTTAGCAGTTATCAAATGCACCTGCGGACCAGGTAGAGATAACCCGACAATTATTAATTCCTGATTGTTATAGGATTAAAATATTGTCCGTAGCTCATGAAAGCAATGTTGCGGGACATTTTTGGGTGAGAAAAACGTTTCAGAAAATAGCGCGTTATTTCTGTTGGCCACGGATGTATTTCGACATTAAACGATTTGTACTTTCATGTAAGGTTTGTCAACTTGTGGGGAAACCCAATCAAAAGATACCGAAAGCCCCACTAATTCTGATCCCCTCAGTAGGATACCTTTTCGGGAGGTGGTCATAGACGTAGTGGGCTCTCTTCCGCGGAAAAGTGGGGGAAATTAACATTTGTTAACCATAGTACACAGAATGACCTGCTTTCCCGAGGCTTTCCCTCTGAGAAGTATCCGCGGTGAAAAGGTCTTGGAAGCTTTGATTGGTTTCTTCACAAAGTTTGGCATACCAAAAAAACTACAGTCAGACTGTGGAACTAACTTTACAAGTCGTTTTTTTAGGAAGAAAATAAACGAATTGGGCATTTGTCATGTGACTTCCTCCCCGTATCACCCGGAGAGCCTCTAGAGGACCATTTACAATATGGCCGAAAACAAGCTCAAAAGGAGAGAACCCCAAAGCCTCATTTGATACAGAACGAATTGCAAATAAAGCGAATGGGATTTCCTTATCCCATTCCTTTCCAGTTTCAACACAGAACTTTTTCAATATGGATTTCAAGGTTTGGTGAAATCGCTCCATCTGGCCTTGACAGGAAGAAGGTTGCCATCTTGATCTTGTTGCAGGAGTACAGCTCCGAGTCCAGTATCACTTGCATCCGTACCTAATCTGAAAGGAATGTCAAAATTTTAGAACGTAATAGAGGATAACTAAGCAAGGAAGCTTTCAGCTTTTCAAAAGCGGCTAGACACTCGGCTGTCCAAATAAATTTTACGTTTTTCTTCAATAAATCCGTAAGGGGTACGGCAATGTTAGAAAAATTCAGAATAAAACAACGGTAGTAGCCAATCATCCCAATAAACAGTCTAATTTCTCTTCTGTCACGAGGGGCCAGGAAATTAGATACAGCCTCTACGTTAGCACTTTTTGGAGCGATATTACCTAGACCTACTTCATGCCCAAGGTAAACTACTTTCGCTTAAGCAAAATCGCTCTTTTTTAAATTTACTACCAGACCAGCCTCTCGTAATACTTTCAATAATGCCTCCAATTTTTGAAGGTGTTTCCCAGTCATCAGTAAATATTACCAAGTCGTCAATGTAGACGACACATCCCTCCAAGTCCTGGGTTATGAAATTCATTAACCTTTGAAAGGTGGCAGCCGCATTTTTCATGCCAAAGGGCATAACTTTGCACTCGTAAAGGCCGTCCCATGTCGCAAAGGCCGAAATTTGCCTGGCCCGAAGTGAAAGATCGACCTGCCAATATCCTTTCAATAAATCTAATTTTGTGATAATTTTGGCAGACCCCACACCGTCAATACAGTTTTCTACCCTGGGCGAAGGAAAAGAGTCAGTTTTAGTCACAGCATTTACCTTCCTTTAGTCAAAGCAAAGGCGATGTTGATCACCCTATTTCTTTACTAATACTACGGGAGAACTCCATGGACTACAGCTAGGTACAAGTAAGTCATTTTCCAACATGTATTTCACCTCTCCCTTCACAATGTCTCTCCTAGTGGGATTGAGCCTGTAATGACATTGCTTAATTGGTTTAGCCTCACCGATATCAACATCATGTTCCAGGACCGTGGTTATACCTGGTGTGTCCTTGAACAAATCCTTATATTGATTAATCAACTTAATTAGTGAAGAGGATTTTTCTTCCTCAAGGTGCTGAAATTTAAAACTTAAATCATTCAAAATTTCTGAATTACTAGACAAACTATCAGGATTGACAGACAACTTATCATAAACTACGTTATCTACCTCTACATTAATCAAAGAAACAGGATCCATATTTACAGCTTCTACATCTACATTTCTACTTATATATGGTTTTAACATGTTAATACGACATATTCTAGTTTTAAATCTTTTACCAGGAGTTTCAATGAGATAATTAACATCATTACACTTTTTAAGTATTTTCCAAGGACCCGAAAACTGTGCCCATAACGGGTTACCTGGAATGGGCAGCAACACCAGAACTTTATCACCAGGATTAAATGATCGTTTTTGAGTTCCAATGTCATATTTAGATTTCATGACTACCTGATTTTTACATAAATTCTCTTTCGCAAAAACCCAAGCTTTTTGCAACTTTTCCTGGAGACCAGAAAAATAATCCAAAACGTTGATTTCAGCTGCGGACCAGGTAGAGATAACCCGACAATTATTAATTCCTGATTGTTATAGGATTAAGATAATGTTCTTAGCTCATGAAAGCAATGTTGCGGGACACTTTGGGGTACAAAAAACTTTTCAGAAAATAGCTCGTTATTTCTGTTGGCCCCGGATGCGTTCCGACATTAAACGATTTGTACTTTCATGTAAGGTTTGTCAATTTGTGGGGAAACCCAATCAAAAGATACCGAAAGCCCCACAAATTCTTATCCCCTAAGTTTGGGATCCTTTTCGGGAGGTGGTCATAGACGTAGTGGGCCCTCTTCCGCGGACAAGTGGGGGAAATTTGTATTTTTTAACCATAGTAGACAGAATGACCCGCTTTCCCGAGGCTGTCCCTCTGAGAAGTATCCGTGGCAAAAAGGTCTTGGAAGCTTTGATTGGTTTCTTCACAAAGTTTGGCATACCAAAGAAACTACAGTCAGACTGTGGAACTAACTTTACAAGTCGTTTCTTTAGGAAGAAAATGAATGAATTGGGCATTTGTCATGTGACTTCCTCCCCGTATCACCCGGAGAGTCAAGGCCAGGTGGAGCGATTTCACCAAACCTTGAAATCCGTATTGAAAAAGTTCTGTGTTGAAACTGGAAAGGAACGGGATAAGGAAGTCCCATTCGCTTTATTTGCAATTCTTTCTGTATCAAATGAGGCTCTGGGGTTCTCTCCTTTTGATCTTGTTTTCGGCCATAGTATAAATGGTCCACTAGAGGCTTTATAAGAACATTGGGAAGGAGAGGCTGCTGAAGTCAACGTTTTGGATTATTTTTTTGGTCTCCAGGAAAAGTTGCAAAAAGCTTGGGTTTTTTCGAAAGAGAATTTATGTAAAAATCAGGTAGTCATGAAATCTAAATATGACATTGGAATTCAAAAACGATCATTTAATCCTGGTGATAAAGTTCTGGTGTTGCTGCACATTCCAGGTAACCCGTTAAGGGCACAGTTTTCGGGTCCTTGGAAAATACTTAAAAAGTGTAATGATGTTAATTATCTCTTTGAAACTCCTGGTAAAAGATTTAAAACTAGATTATGTCATATTAACATGTTAAAACCATATATAAGTAGAAATGTAGATATAGAAGCGATAAATATGGATCCTGTTTCTTTGATTAATGTAGAGGTAGATAATGCAGTTTGTGATAAGTTGTCTGTCAATCCTGATAGTTTGTCTAGTTATTAAAAAAATTTGAATAATTTAAGTTTTAAATTTCAGCACCTTGAGGAAAAAAAATTCTCTTCACTAATTAAGTTGATTAATCAATATAAGGATTTGTTCAAGGACACACCAGGTATAACCACGGTCCTGGAACACGATGTTGATATCGGTGAGGCTAAACCAATTAAGCAATGTCCTTACAGGCTCAATCCCACTAAGAGGGACATTGTGAAGGGAGAGGTAAATACATGTTGGAAAATGACTTAATTGTACCTAGCTGTAGTCCATGGAGTTCTCCTGTAGTATTTGTAAAGAAAGAGGGTAATAAACATCGCCTGTGCTTTGACTATAGGAAGGTAAATGCTGTGACTAAAACTGACTCTTTTCCTTTGCCCAGGGTAGAAGACTGTATTGACCGTGTGGGGTCTGCCAAATTTAACACAAAATTAGATTTATTGAAAGGATATTGGCAGGTCGGTCTTTCACCTCGGGCCAGGCAAATTTCAGCCTTCGTGACAGGGGACGGCCTTTACGAGTGCAAAGTTATGCCCTTTGGCATGAAAAATGCGGCCGCCACCTTTCAAAGGTTAATGAATTTCATAACCCAAGACTTGGAGGGATGTGTTGTCTACATCGACGACTTAGTAATATTTACTGATGACTGGGAAACACACCTTCAAAAATTGGAGGCATTATTGAAAGTATTACGAGAGGCTGGTCTGGTAGTAAATTTAAAAAAGAGCGATTTTGCTCAAGCGAAAGTAGTTTACCTTGGGCACGAAGTAGGTCTAGGTAATATCGCTCCAAAAAGGTCTAACCTAGGGGTTGTATATAATTTCCCGGCCCCTCGTAATAGAAAAGAAATTAGACGGTTTATTGGGATGATCGGTTACTACCGTTGTTTTATTCGGAATTTTTCTGACAATGCCAACCCCTTTACGGATTTATTGAAGAAAAACGTAAAATTTATTTGGACAGACGAGTGTCAGGCCACTTTTCAAAAGCTGAAAGCCCCCTTGCTTAGTAATCCTCTATTACGTTCTCCAAATTTTGACATTCCTTTCAGATTAGGTCCGGATGCAAGTGATACTGGACTCGGAGCTGTACTCCTGCAACAAGATCAAGAGGGCAACCTTCTCCCTGTGGCTTATTTCTTGAAGAAATTGACGCTGGCGGAAAAGAAATACTCTACGATTGAAAAGGAAGCTCTGTGTCTTTTAAAGGCTATTTATCACTTTGCTATTTATTTGAGTTCTACTCCTTATCCTATCGTTGTTTGTACTGATCATAACCCGTAGGTGTTTATTCAGCGTTTTAATGACAAAAATATGAGAATTTTAAGATGGAGTCTTTCTTTACAAGAGTTTGACTTGCAAATAAAGCATGTACTAGGGAAGGATAACATAATTCCAGATGTTTTGTCTCGCTCGTTCGAGTAGAGGTGAACCATTACTTGTCTATTGTTAGGTTTTTTCATATATTGATATAATGCTGTTGTATGATAATTTCTTCTCCAATTTTTTAACTTTTAATTTAAAAAAATAATGAATTATTTTTCTTTTTGTTGTTGATGGGGAGGTGTAATGTAAATAACGTAAATTCTAATGTATTTTTCTTTGGATATCCTTTCATTTAAAGGTGTTTTTTTTTTTTTTTTTTTTTTTTTTTTTTTTTTTTGTCCAGTTTAGTTAATTTAGTTATTTTGCTGGTCATTTAACTTTTGAAGGCTGGACTTGGGTTTTCTTTTTCCCCTCCCCTCAACGGTTGTTTACATTAAATTGGTACGTTACACATGTAAGATTCTTTTTATTTTTTCATGCTTGTTGGTGATGGTTTGGCCATTTGTCGCCCGCTGTTGACCCTTCCCAAAAGTGACGTTGAGTTATGGTTTTCGCCTACAAGCAGAGTAAAATGGTCCCGCATGAGAGGATGTCTAGCTCTCTTTTTGCTGCTGAAGAAAGATACGTCTGTGTACGGCTCTGTACGTCTGTGTATGTTGGTGAAGCTTTTAGTACCTCACCTTTTCTATGGAGATGCTGTGTATGTCTGTGACTTCGTGGTACTTCACTATTCTCTATGGAGATGCCTACTGGATCAGCCTATAACATATGTGGCTGAGTGAGAAATAAGTTTCAAAGTATGATTTCTTTTTTGTAATTGTGTGTAATATTTTTGTAGGTTTAAGGTTATTTTCTATTTTGGTTCTCCTTCTATCGTGTGATAGCGTAATTCTCGCTCAAGAGCAATTGTTTTCCTATCTTCGACTTATTAATGTCTCTTTTTCTCGAGAGAAATTTAGCTAGGCGAATGTCGATGTGTTTATAGATTGTTTTGCGACTGTGTCTTTTCCTCCCTTGTTCCAGTTTTCATTGGGAGTCTTTTTTTGTAAGTAAAGCCAAGGTATTATAATAAAAAAAAAATCTTGTTATTTCACCTAGTATGTTCTTAACCTCCTCCTTTTTGAGATTTTTGCCCTGAATTGTTTATTTTCTGACAGTGCTCCACCGATTATGATACTGGTACGAGCTAATAATCAGGAGCTAAAGAACTTGAATGTTAAGAACCTTATAGCATCTATGGTTCGTAACATATGTTGGCGACCGTTACAGGATCCTACTGTCAGAGTAAATATTCTTCGGTTTGTCTCAAAATGAAGGAGTTTCGTAGTACATTTTTGTTGTGAAGTATTTGTTGCCCTCATCGGAGTTTTTCTCACTCTCTAGATATCTCTCTTGTTAGTTAGTCATGTCTCTCGCTGAAAGTCAGGTACATGAAGCTGTGACAGAATTCTTTGGGAAACATAACTGGGAGGAAAATTTATTTGATTAAAGAGGGAGGAATTATGGTACTTAGCTGAAGGCTTTAACCTAGATTTACCTTCAGAAATTAGGAAGTGGCAGTTGTTGAGGTTAGTTTTGAAGGAGGCCAAGACTTATGTTGGAATTATGGAACAAAATTCTGTTCCCGAGAAAGAAGCAGCTAACGTCACTAGTGATAACACGGGCGTAAGTGAAGATAAGGGTCAGGTGAGTGAGTTCAGGCTCAGCATACTTCGTGAGCCGATCAAAATTAAAGAGTTGGAGTTCAGGGCTTTGCAATTTCAAGCCGAAGAAAGGCCGATAGACCGAGAACATGAAATAAAATTACAATGCAGCACTCATAATAGTAAAAGTGGTGATGATAAGCATAAGTTTGGTGATGGGTTTAATTTAATGTCTGCGCTGAAATTGGTTCCTATTTTTAACGAGGATGATGTACCGGAGTTTTTTATTTCCTTCGAGAGAATAGCACGTAAGTTGAAATGCCTAAGGACATGTGGACCACTATGGTCCAGTGTCGCCTTCAAGGTAACGCTCAGAGAGTGTACAATACCTTAAGTGAGGATTTGTCTAGTGAGTATGATACGGTTAAGGCAATTATTCTAAGAGCTTATGATTTAGTGCCGGAGGCCTATCGACAGAAATTCAGGAATTTCAAGAAAGAATCAAATATGACCTTTGTCGAGTTCCTTAGGCACAAGGAACAGTTCTTTGAAGAATGGCTCAAATCTAAGGAAATTGAAAAATTTGATATACTTAAAGAGATAATTTTGTTAGAAGAATTCAAGCGAATGGTAACTAGGGATTTAAAAATGCATCTAGGATATTCAAAACTTAATTCTCTATAGGAAATAGCTATAGCTGCTGATGAATACTCATTAGCTCATAAGCAGGAGAATATCCGAAACGTGGGTAGTAATATTAATATTAATAATAATAAACAGTTTTCTCCCCGAAATAACGGATGGAGAGTGGTTTACAGAAAACATAATAGATGTACTGAAGGGGACAACCTCGGCGCTGACAATAGTAATAATAATAGTGGTAGCAGTAATGATAATAATAATAAGAAGAGTAGTTTTAGTAGTCAAAGTAGCAGTAGTAGGAAGGCCTTAGAGTCTGGTATATGTTTTTGGTGTAACCGACACGGTCACCTAGAAGAGAAATGTTTCGCTAAAAGGAAGTATTTGGACAGAAAACAACCGCCTGTCAGTGTTGTAGCAACAGGAAAATCCATTGAGCAGGAGTCTAAGTGACAAAAATTTGAAAAGTATATCACGGACGGAACAATTTTTAGCTATAGGACAAAAACGAATGGACATAGAATAAAGGTTTTGAGAGACACTGCGGCTGCTGAGTCCTTATTATTAAGGAGTTCAGTTCCCACTGGTTTTACATTTAAGAATGATGACTTTGATATTCTAGGTGGGATCCCGAATACGGTAAACTCTTACATACTAGAAAAATTATTTGTAAAGACTAAATATTTTGATGGTGAGATTTTGCTGGCAGTGGTAGAGGTGCTGCCTGTCCAAGGTATCGATATGATATTTGCCAATGATTTGTGTATTGAGAATGAAATTGATATTTTCCCTATTTTATTGGTGGTTGGTGTTAGGGACAACCACGAACCTGTTTCAGTTTTATTTAATCCTATTTCGGTTGTGACGAGGTCTCGGGCAAAAGATATTGACCTTGCTGATAGAGAGCTTGACGCGGATATAATTAATGGTCGAAGGACTGACTGTGAGACTAACCTTAAATATAATAATATTGATTTACAGGATGAAAAATGGAATCTTCGGACACTTAAAGAAGCTCAAAGCAAGGAATTTGGTGGTATTGAGATTAATAATAAGTATGATGATTTATGTAAACCTGCATTTTGTAGAGTAGATGGGCTCCTTTACAGGGTTAGCAGTTATCAAATGCACCTGCTGACCAGGTAGAGATAACCCCACAATTATTAATTCCTGATTGTTATAGGATTAAGATATTGTCCGTAGCTCATGAAAGCAATGTTGCGGGACATTTTTGGGTGAGAAAAACGTTTCAGAAAATAGCGCGTTATTTCTGTTGGCCACGGATGCATTCCGACATTAAACGATTTGTACTTTCATGTAAGGTTTGTCAACTTGTGGGGAAACCCAATCAAAAGATACCGAAAGCCCCACTAATTCTGATCCCCTCAGTAGGATACCTTTTCGGGAGGTGGTCATAGACGTAGTGGGCTCTCTTCCGCGGAAAAGTGGGGGAAATTAACATTTGTTAACCATAGTACACAGAATGACCTGCTTTCCCGAGGCTTTCCCTCTGAGAAGTATCCGCGGTGAAAAGGTCTTGGAAGCTTTGATTGGTTTCTTCACAAAGTTTGGCATACCAAAGAAACTACAGTCAGACTGTGGAACTAACTTTACAAGTCGTTTTTCTAGGAAGAAAATAAACGAATTGGGCATTTGTCATGTGACTTCCTCCCCGTATCACCCGGAGAGTCAAGGCCAGGTGGAGCGATTTCACCAAACCTTGAAATCTGTATTGAAAAAGTTCTGTGTTGAAACTGGAAAGGAATGGGATAAGGAAATCCCATTAGCTTTATTTGCAATTCGTTCTGTACCAAATGAGGCTTTGGGGTTCTCTCCTTTTGAGCTTGTTTTCGGCCATATTATAAATGGTCCTCTAGAGGCTATATAAGAGCATTGGGAAGGAGAGGCTGCTGAAATCAACGTTTTGGATTATTTTTCTTGTCTCCAGGAAAAGTTGCAAAAAGCTTGGGTTTTTGCGAAAGAGAATTTATGTAAAAATCAGGTAGTCATGAAATCTAAATATGACATTGGAACTCAAAAACGATCATTTAATCCTGGTGATAAAGTTATGGTGTTGCTGCCCATTCCAGGTATCCCGTTATGGGCACAGTTTTCGGGTCCTTGGAAAATACTTAAAAAGTGTACTGATGTTAATTATCTCTATGAAACTCCTGGTAAAAGATTTAAAACTAGAATATGTCGTATTAACATGTTAAAACCATATATAAGTAGAAATGTAGATGTAGAAGCTGTAAATATAGATCCTGTTTCTTTGATTAATGTAGAGGTAGATAATGTAGTTTATGATAAGTTGTCTGTCAATCCTGATAGTTTGTCTAGTAATTCAGAAATTTTGAATGATTTAAGTTTTAAATTTCAGCACCTTGAGGAAGAAAAATCCTCTTCACTAATTAAGTTGATTAATCAATATAAGGATTTGTTCAAGGACACACCAGGTATAACCACGGTCCTGGAACATGATGTTGATATCGGTGAGGCTAAACCAATTAAGCAATGTCATTACAGGCTCAATCCCACTAGGAGAGACATTGTGAAGGGAGAGGTGAAATACATGTTGGAAAATGACTTACTTGTACCTAGCTGTAGTCCATGGAGTTCTCCCGTAGTATCAGTAAAGAAATAGGGTGATCAACATCGCCTTTGCTTTGACTATAGGAAGGTAAATGCTGTGACTAAAACTGACTCTTTTCCTTTGCCCAGGGTAGAAGACTGTATTGACCGTGTGGGGTCTGCCAAATTTAACACAAAATTAGATTTATTGAAAGGATATTGGCAGGTCGGTCTTTCACCTCGGGCCAGGCAAATTTCAGCCTTCGTGACAGGGGACGGCCTTTCCGAGTGCAAAGTTATGCCCTTTGGCATGAAAAATGCGGCCGCCACCTTTCAAAGGTTAATGAATTTCATAACCCAAGACTTGGAGGGATGTGTTGTCTACATCGACGACTTAGTAATATTTACTGATGACTGGGAAACACACCTTCAAAAATTGGAGGCATTATTGAAAGTATTACGAGAGGCTGGTCTGGTAGTAAATTTAAAAAAGAGCGATTTTGCTCAAGCGAAAGTAGTTTACCTTGGGCACGAAGTAGGTCTAGGTAATATCGCTCCAAAAAGGTCTAACCTAGGGGTTGTATATAATTTCCCGGCCCCTCGTAATAGAAAAGAAATTAGACGGTTTATTGGGATGATCGGTTACTACCGTTGTTTTATTCGGAATTTTTCTGACAATGCCAACCCCTTTACGGATTTATTGAAGAAAAACGTAAAATTTATTTGGACAGACGAGTGTCAGGCCACTTTTCAAAAGCTGAAAGCCCCCTTGCTTAGTAATCCTCTATTACGTTCTCCAAATTTTGACATTCCTTTCAGATTAGGTCCGGATGCAAGTGATACTGGACTCGGAGCTGTACTCCTGCAACAAGATCAAGAGGGCAACCTTCTCCCTGTGGCTTATTTCTTGAAGAAATTGACGCTGGCGGAAAAGAAATACTCTACGATTGAAAAGGAAGCTCTGTGTCTTTTAAAGGCTATTTATCACTTTGCTATTTATTTGAGTTCTACTCCTTATCCTATCGTTGTTTGTACTGATCATAACCCGTAGGTGTTTATTCAGCGTTTTAATGACAAAAATATGAGAATTTTAAGATGGAGTCTTTCTTTACAAGAGTTTGACTTGCAAATAAAGCATGTACTAGGGAAGGATAACATAATTCCAGATGTTTTGTCTCGCTCGTTCGAGTAGAGGTGAACCATTACTTGTCTATTGTTAGGTTTTTTCATATATTGATATAATGCTGTTGTATGATAATTTCTTCTCCAATTTTTTAACTTTTAATTTAAAAAAATAATGAATTATTTTTCTTTTTGTTGTTGATGGGGAGGTGTAATGTAAATAACGTAAATTCTAATGTATTTTTCTTTGGATATCCTTTCATTTAAAGGTGTTTTTTTTTTTTTTTTTTTTTTTTTTTTTTTTTTTTTTGTCCAGTTTAGTTAATTTAGTTATTTTGCTGGTCATTTAACTTTTGAAGGCTGGACTTGGGTTTTCTTTTTCCCCTCCCCTCAACGGTTGTTTACATTAAATTGGTACGTTACACATGTAAGATTCTTTTTATTTTTTCATGCTTGTTGGTGATGGTTTGGCCATTTGTCGCCCGCTGTTGACCCTTCCCAAAAGTGACGTTGAGTTATGGTTTTCGCCTACAAGCAGAGTAAAATGGTCCCGCATGAGAGGATGTCTAGCTCTCTTTTTGCTGCTGAAGAAAGATACGTCTGTGTACGGCTCTGTACGTCTGTGTATGTTGGTGAAGCTTTTAGTACCTCACCTTTTCTATGGAGATGCTGTGTATGTCTGTGACTTCGTGGTACTTCACTATTCTCTATGGAGATGCCTACTGGATCAGCCTATAACATATGTGGCTGAGTGAGAAATAAGTTTCAAAGTATGATTTCTTTTTTGTAATTGTGTGTAATATTTTTGTAGGTTTAAGGTTATTTTCTATTTTGGTTCTCCTTCTATCGTGTGATAGCGTAATTCTCGCTCAAGAGCAATTGTTTTCCTATCTTCGACTTATTAATGTCTCTTTTTCTCGAGAGAAATTTAGCTAGGCGAATGTCGATGTGTTTATAGATTGTTTTGCGACTGTGTCTTTTCCTCCCTTGTTCCAGTTTTCATTGGGAGTCTTTTTTTGTAAGTAAAGCCAAGGTATTATAATAAAAAAAAAATCTTGTTATTTCACCTAGTATGTTCTTAACCTCCTCCTTTTTGAGATTTTTGCCCTGAATTGTTTATTTTCTGACAGTGCTCCACCGATTATGATACTGGTACGAGCTAATAATCAGGAGCTAAAGAACTTGAATGTTAAGAACCTTATAGCATCTATGGTTCGTAACATATGTTGGCGACCGTTACAGGATCCTACTGTCAGAGTAAATATTCTTCGGTTTGTCTCAAAATGAAGGAGTTTCGTAGTACATTTTTGTTGTGAAGTATTTGTTGCCCTCATCGGAGTTTTTCTCACTCTCTAGATATCTCTCTTGTTAGTTAGTCATGTCTCTCGCTGAAAGTCAGGTACATGAAGCTGTGACAGAATTCTTTGGGAAACATAACTGGGAGGAAAATTTATTTGATTAAAGAGGGAGGAATTATGGTACTTAGCTGAAGGCTTTAACCTAGATTTACCTTCAGAAATTAGGAAGTGGCAGTTGTTGAGGTTAGTTTTGAAGGAGGCCAAGACTTATGTTGGAATTATGGAACAAAATTCTGTTCCCGAGAAAGAAGCAGCTAACGTCACTAGTGATAACACGGGCGTAAGTGAAGATAAGGGTCAGGTGAGTGAGTTCAGGCTCAGCATACTTCGTGAGCCGATCAAAATTAAAGAGTTGGAGTTCAGGGCTTTGCAATTTCAAGCCGAAGAAAGGCCGATAGACCGAGAACATGAAATAAAATTACAATGCAGCACTCATAATAGTAAAAGTGGTGATGATAAGCATAAGTTTGGTGATGGGTTTAATTTAATGTCTGCGCTGAAATTGGTTCCTATTTTTAACGAGGATGATGTACCGGAGTTTTTTATTTCCTTCGAGAGAATAGCACGTAAGTTGAAATAGCCTAAGGACATGTGGACCACTATGGTCCAGTGTCGCCTTCAAGGTAACGCTCAGAGAGTGTACAATACCTTAAGTGAGGATTTGTCTAGTGAGTATGATACGGTTAAGGCAATTATTCTAAGAGCTTATGATTTAGTGCCGGAGGCCTATCGACAGAAATTCAGGAATTTCAAGAAAGAATCAAATATGACCTTTGTCGAGTTCCTTAGGCACAAGGAACAGTTCTTTGAAGAATGGCTCAAATCTAAGGAAATTGAAAAATTTGATATACTTAAAGAGATAATTTTGTTAGAAGAATTCAAGCGAATGGTAACTAGGGATTTAAAAATGCATCTAGGATATTCAAAACTTAATTCTCTATAGGAAATAGCTATAGCTGCTGATGAATACTCATTAGCTCATAAGCAGGAGAATATCCGAAACGTGGGTAGTAATATTAATATTAATAATAATAAACAGTTTTCTCCCCGAAATAACGGATGGAGAGTGGTTTACAGAAAACATAATAGATGTACTGAAGGGGACAACCTCGGCGCTGACAATAGTAATAATAATAGTGGTAGCAGTAATGATAATAATAATAAGAAGAGTAGTTTTAGTAGTCAAAGTAGCAGTAGTAGGAAGGCCTTAGAGTCTGGTATATGTTTTTGGTGTAACCGACACGGTCACCTAGAAGAGAAATGTTTCGCTAAAAGGAAGTATTTGGACAGAAAACAACCGCCTGTCAGTGTTGTAGCAACAGGAAAATCCATTGAGCAGGAGTCTAAGTGACAAAAATTTGAAAAGTATATCACGGACGGAACAATTTTTAGCTATAGGACAAAAACGAATGGACATAGAATAAAGGTTTTGAGAGACACTGCGGCTGCTGAGTCCTTATTATTAAGGAGTTCAGTTCCCACTGGTTTTACATTTAAGAATGATGACTTTGATATTCTAGGTGGGATCCCGAATACGGTAAACTCTTACATACTAGAAAAATTATTTGTAAAGACTAAATATTTTGATGGTGAGATTTTGCTGGCAGTGGTAGAGGTGCTGCCTGTCCAAGGTATCGATATGATATTTGCCAATGATTTGTGTATTGAGAATGAAATTGATATTTTCCCTATTTTATTGGTGGTTGGTGTTAGGGACAACCACGAACCTGTTTCAGTTTTATTTAATCCTATTTCGGTTGTGACGAGGTCTCGGGCAAAAGATATTGACCTTGCTGATAGAGAGCTTGACGCGGATATAATTAATGGTCGAAGGACTGACTGTGAGACTAACCTTAAATATAATAATATTGATTTACAGGATGAAAAATGGAATCTTCGGACACTTAAAGAAGCTCAAAGCAAGGAATTTGGTGGTATTGAGATTAATAATAAGTATGATGATTTATGTAAACCTGCATTTTGTAGAGTAGATGGGCTCCTTTACAGGGTTAGCAGTTATCAAATGCACCTGCTGACCAGGTAGAGATAACCCCACAATTATTAATTCCTGATTGTTATAGGATTAAGATATTGTCCGTAGCTCATGAAAGCAATGTTGCGGGACATTTTTGGGTGAGAAAAACGTTTCAGAAAATAGCGCGTTATTTCTGTTGGCCACGGATGCATTCCGACATTAAACGATTTGTACTTTCATGTAAGGTTTGTCAACTTGTGGGGAAACCCAATCAAAAGATACCGAAAGCCCCACTAATTCTGATCCCCTCAGTAGGATACCTTTTCGGGAGGTGGTCATAGACGTAGTGGGC
This sequence comes from Palaemon carinicauda, assembly GCF_036898095.1. Lineage (NCBI taxonomy): Eukaryota > Metazoa > Arthropoda > Malacostraca > Decapoda > Palaemonidae > Palaemon > Palaemon carinicauda. Next base: position 598,135 of record NC_090747.1, on the reverse strand, counting down.
TCTCTTCCGCGGAAAAGTGGGGGAAATTAACATTTGTTAACCATAGTACACAGAATGACCTGCTTTCCCGAGGCTTTCCCTCTGAGAAGTATCCGCGGTGAAAAGGTCTTGGAAGCTTTGATTGGTTTCTTCACAAAGTTTGGCATACCAAAGAAACTACAGTCAGACTGTGGAACTAACTTTACAAGTCGTTTTTCTAGGAAGAAAATAAACGAATTGGGCATTTGTCATGTGACTTCCTCCCCGTATCACCCGGAGAGTCAAGGCCAGGTGGAGCGATTTCACCAAACCTTGAAATCTGTATTGAAAAAGTTCTGTGTTGAAACTGGAAAGGAATGGGATAAGGAAATCCCATTAGCTTTATTTGCAATTCGTTCTGTACCAAATGAGGCTTTGGGGTTCTCTCCTTTTGAGCTTGTTTTCGGCCATATTGTAAATGGTCCTCTAGAGGCTATATAAGAGCATTGGGAAGGAGAGGCTGCTGAAATCAACGTTTTGGATTATTTTTCTTGTCTCCAGGAAAAGTTGCAAAAAGCTTGGGTTTTTGCGAAAGAGAATTTATGTAAAAATCAGGTAGTCATGAAATCTAAATATGACATTGGAACTCAAAAACGATCATTTAATCCTGGTGATAAAGTTATGGTGTTGCTGCCCATTCCAGGTATCCCGTTATGGGCACAGTTTTCGGGTCCTTGGAAAATACTTAAAAAGTGTACTGATGTTAATTATCTCTATGAAACTCCTGGTAAAAGATTTAAAACTAGAATATGTCGTATTAACATGTTAAAACCATATATAAGTAGAAATGTAGATGTAGAAGCTGTAAATATAGATCCTGTTTCTTTGATTAATGTAGAGGTAGATAATGTAGTTTATGATAAGTTGTCTGTCAATCCTGATAGTTTGTCTAGTAATTCAGAAATTTTGAATGATTTAAGTTTTAAATTTCAGCACCTTGAGGAAGAAAAATCCTCTTCACTAATTAAGTTGATTAATCAATATAAGGATTTGTTCAAGGACACACCAGGTATAACCACGGTCCTGGAACATGATGTTGATATCGGTGAGGCTAAACCAATTAAGCAATGTCATTACAGGCTCAATCCCACTAGGAGAGACATTGTGAAGGGAGAGGTGAAATACATGTTGGAAAATGACTTACTTGTACCTAGCTGTAGTCCATGGAGTTCTCCCGTAGTATCAGTAAAGAAATAGGGTGATCAACATCGCCTTTGCTTTGACTATAGGAAGGTAAATGCTGTGACTAAAACTGACTCTTTTCCTTTGCCCAGGGTAGAAGACTGTATTGACCGTGTGGGGTCTGCCAAATTTAACACAAAATTAGATTTATTGAAAGGATATTGGCAGGTCGGTCTTTCACCTCGGGCCAGGCAAATTTCAGCCTTCGTGACAGGGGACGGCCTTTCCGAGTGCAAAGTTATGCCCTTTGGCATGAAAAATGCGGCCGCCACCTTTCAAAGGTTAATGAATTTCATAACCCAAGACTTGGAGGGATGTGTTGTCTACATCGACGACTTAGTAATATTTACTGATGACTGGGAAACACACCTTCAAAAATTGGAGGCATTATTGAAAGTATTACGAGAGGCTGGTCTGGTAGTAAATTTAAAAAAGAGCGATTTTGCTCAAGCGAAAGTAGTTTACCTTGGGCACGAAGTAGGTCTAGGTAATATCGCTCCAAAAAGGTCTAACCTAGGGGTTGTATATAATTTCCCGGCCCCTCGTAATAGAAAAGAAATTAGACGGTTTATTGGGATGATCGGTTACTACCGTTGTTTTATTCGGAATTTTTCTGACAATGCCAACCCCTTTACGGATTTATTGAAGAAAAACGTAAAATTTATTTGGACAGACGAGTGTCAGGCCACTTTTCAAAAGCTGAAAGCCCCCTTGCTTAGTAATCCTCTATTACGTTCTCCAAATTTTGACATTCCTTTCAGATTAGGTCCGGATGCAAGTGATACTGGACTCGGAGCTGTACTCCTGCAACAAGATCAAGAGGGCAACCTTCTCCCTGTGGCTTATTTCTTGAAGAAATTGACGCTGGCGGAAAAGAAATACTCTACGATTGAAAAGGAAGCTCTGTGTCTTTTAAAGGCTATTTATCACTTTGCTATTTATTTGAGTTCTACTCCTTATCCTATCGTTGTTTGTACTGATCATAACCCGTAGGTGTTTATTCAGCGTTTTAATGACAAAAATATGAGAATTTTAAGATGGAGTCTTTCTTTACAAGAGTTTGACTTGCAAATAAAGCATGTACTAGGGAAGGATAACATAATTCCAGATGTTTTGTCTCGCTCGTTCGAGTAGAGGTGAACCATTACTTGTCTATTGTTAGGTTTTTTCATATATTGATATAATGCTGTTGTATGATAATTTCTTCTCCAATTTTTTAACTTTTAATTTAAAAAAATAATGAATTATTTTTCTTTTTGTTGTTGATGGGGAGGTGTAATGTAAATAACGTAAATTCTAATGTATTTTTCTTTGGATATCCTTTCATTTAAAGGTGTTTTTTTTTTTTTTTTTTTTTTTTTTTTTTTTTTTTTTGTCCAGTTTAGTTAATTTAGTTATTTTGCTGGTCATTTAACTTTTGAAGGCTGGACTTGGGTTTTCTTTTTCCCCTCCCCTCAACGGTTGTTTACATTAAATTGGTACGTTACACATGTAAGATTCTTTTTATTTTTTCATGCTTGTTGGTGATGGTTTGGCCATTTGTCGCCCGCTGTTGACCCTTCCCAAAAGTGACGTTGAGTTATGGTTTTCGCCTACAAGCAGAGTAAAATGGTCCCGCATGAGAGGATGTCTAGCTCTCTTTTTGCTGCTGAAGAAAGATACGTCTGTGTACGGCTCTGTACGTCTGTGTATGTTGGTGAAGCTTTTAGTACCTCACCTTTTCTATGGAGATGCTGTGTATGTCTGTGACTTCGTGGTACTTCACTATTCTCTATGGAGATGCCTACTGGATCAGCCTATAACATATGTGGCTGAGTGAGAAATAAGTTTCAAAGTATGATTTCTTTTTTGTAATTGTGTGTAATATTTTTGTAGGTTTAAGGTTATTTTCTATTTTGGTTCTCCTTCTATCGTGTGATAGCGTAATTCTCGCTCAAGAGCAATTGTTTTCCTATCTTCGACTTATTAATGTCTCTTTTTCTCGAGAGAAATTTAGCTAGGCGAATGTCGATGTGTTTATAGATTGTTTTGCGACTGTGTCTTTTCCTCCCTTGTTCCAGTTTTCATTGGGAGTCTTTTTTTGTAAGTAAAGCCAAGGTATTATAATAAAAAAAAAATCTTGTTATTTCACCTAGTATGTTCTTAACCTCCTCCTTTTTGAGATTTTTGCCCTGAATTGTTTATTTTCTGACAGTGCTCCACCGATTATGATACTGGTACGAGCTAATAATCAGGAGCTAAAGAACTTGAATGTTAAGAACCTTATAGCATCTATGGTTCGTAACATATGTTGGCGACCGTTACAGGATCCTACTGTCAGAGTAAATATTCTTCGGTTTGTCTCAAAATGAAGGAGTTTCGTAGTACATTTTTGTTGTGAAGTATTTGTTGCCCTCATCGGAGTTTTTCTCACTCTCTAGATATCTCTCTTGTTAGTTAGTCATGTCTCTCGCTGAAAGTCAGGTACATGAAGCTGTGACAGAATTCTTTGGGAAACATAACTGGGAGGAAAATTTATTTGATTAAAGAGGGAGGAATTATGGTACTTAGCTGAAGGCTTTAACCTAGATTTACCTTCAGAAATTAGGAAGTGGCAGTTGTTGAGGTTAGTTTTGAAGGAGGCCAAGACTTATGTTGGAATTATGGAACAAAATTCTGTTCCCGAGAAAGAAGCAGCTAACGTCACTAGTGATAACACGGGCGTAAGTGAAGATAAGGGTCAGGTGAGTGAGTTCAGGCTCAGCATACTTCGTGAGCCGATCAAAATTAAAGAGTTGGAGTTCAGGGCTTTGCAATTTCAAGCCGAAGAAAGGCCGATAGACCGAGAACATGAAATAAAATTACAATGCAGCACTCATAATAGTAAAAGTGGTGATGATAAGCATAAGTTTGGTGATGGGTTTAATTTAATGTCTGCGCTGAAATTGGTTCCTATTTTTAACGAGGATGATGTACCGGAGTTTTTTATTTCCTTCGAGAGAATAGCACGTAAGTTGAAATAGCCTAAGGACATGTGGACCACTATGGTCCAGTGTCGCCTTCAAGGTAACGCTCAGAGAGTGTACAATACCTTAAGTGAGGATTTGTCTAGTGAGTATGATACGGTTAAGGCAATTATTCTAAGAGCTTATGATTTAGTGCCGGAGGCCTATCGACAGAAATTCAGGAATTTCAAGAAAGAATCAAATATGACCTTTGTCGAGTTCCTTAGGCACAAGGAACAGTTCTTTGAAGAATGGCTCAAATCTAAGGAAATTGAAAAATTTGATATACTTAAAGAGATAATTTTGTTAGAAGAATTCAAGCGAATGGTAACTAGGGATTTAAAAATGCATCTAGGATATTCAAAACTTAATTCTCTATAGGAAATAGCTATAGCTGCTGATGAATACTCATTAGCTCATAAGCAGGAGAATATCCGAAACGTGGGTAGTAATATTAATATTAATAATAATAAACAGTTTTCTCCCCGAAATAACGGATGGAGAGTGGTTTACAGAAAACATAATAGATGTACTGAAGGGGACAACCTCGGCGCTGACAATAGTAATAATAATAGTGGTAGCAGTAATGATAATAATAATAAGAAGAGTAGTTTTAGTAGTCAAAGTAGCAGTAGTAGGAAGGCCTTAGAGTCTGGTATATGTTTTTGGTGTAACCGACACGGTCACCTAGAAGAGAAATGTTTCGCTAAAAGGAAGTATTTGGACAGAAAACAACCGCCTGTCAGTGTTGTAGCAACAGGAAAATCCATTGAGCAGGAGTCTAAGTGACAAAAATTTGAAAAGTATATCACGGACGGAACAATTTTTAGCTATAGGACAAAAACGAATGGACATAGAATAAAGGTTTTGAGAGACACTGCGGCTGCTGAGTCCTTATTATTAAGGAGTTCAGTTCCCACTGGTTTTACATTTAAGAATGATGACTTTGATATTCTAGGTGGGATCCCGAATACGGTAAACTCTTACATACTAGAAAAATTATTTGTAAAGACTAAATATTTTGATGGTGAGATTTTGCTGGCAGTGGTAGAGGTGCTGCCTGTCCAAGGTATCGATATGATATTTGCCAATGATTTGTGTATTGAGAATGAAATTGATATTTTCCCTATTTTATTGGTGGTTGGTGTTAGGGACAACCACGAACCTGTTTCAGTTTTATTTAATCCTATTTCGGTTGTGACGAGGTCTCGGGCAAAAGATATTGACCTTGCTGATAGAGAGCTTGACGCGGATATAATTAATGGTCGAAGGACTGACTGTGAGACTAACCTTAAATATAATAATATTGATTTACAGGATGAAAAATGGAATCTTCGGACACTTAAAGAAGCTCAAAGCAAGGAATTTGGTGGTATTGAGATTAATAATAAGTATGATGATTTATGTAAACCTGCATTTTGTAGAGTAGATGGGCTCCTTTACAGGGTTAGCAGTTATCAAATGCACCTGCTGACCAGGTAGAGATAACCCCACAATTATTAATTCCTGATTGTTATAGGATTAAGATATTGTCCGTAGCTCATGAAAGCAATGTTGCGGGACATTTTTGGGTGAGAAAAACGTTTCAGAAAATAGCGCGTTATTTCTGTTGGCCACGGATGCATTCCGACATTAAACGATTTGTACTTTCATGTAAGGTTTGTCAACTTGTGGGGAAACCCAATCAAAAGATACCGAAAGCCCCACTAATTCTGATCCCCTCAGTAGGATACCTTTTCGGGAGGTGGTCATAGACGTAGTGGGCTCTCTTCCGCGGAAAAGTGGGGGAAATTAACATTTGTTAACCATAGTACACAGAATGACCTGCTTTCCCGAGGCTTTCCCTCTGAGAAGTATCCGCGGTGAAAAGGTCTTGGAAGCTTTGATTGGTTTCTTCACAAAGTTTGGCATACCAAAGAAACTACAGTCAGACTGTGGAACTAACTTTACAAGTCGTTTTTCTAGGAAGAAAATAAACGAATTGGGCATTTGTCATGTGACTTCCTCCCCGTATCACCCGGAGAGTCAAGGCCAGGTGGAGCGATTTCACCAAACCTTGAAATCTGTATTGAAAAAGTTCTGTGTTGAAACTGGAAAGGAATGGGATAAGGAAATCCCATTAGCTTTATTTGCAATTCGTTCTGTACCAAATGAGGCTTTGGGGTTCTCTCCTTTTGAGCTTGTTTTCGGCCATATTGTAAATGGTCCTCTAGAGGCTATATAAGAGCATTGGGAAGGAGAGGCTGCTGAAATCAACGTTTTGGATTATTTTTCTTGTCTCCAGGAAAAGTTGCAAAAAGCTTGGGTTTTTGCGAAAGAGAATTTATGTAAAAATCAGGTAGTCATGAAATCTAAATATGACATTGGAACTCAAAAACGATCATTTAATCCTGGTGATAAAGTTATGGTGTTGCTGCCCATTCCAGGTATCCCGTTATGGGCACAGTTTTCGGGTCCTTGGAAAATACTTAAAAAGTGTACTGATGTTAATTATCTCTATGAAACTCCTGGTAAAAGATTTAAAACTAGAATATGTCGTATTAACATGTTAAAACCATATATAAGTAGAAATGTAGATGTAGAAGCTGTAAATATAGATCCTGTTTCTTTGATTAATGTAGAGGTAGATAATGTAGTTTATGATAAGTTGTCTGTCAATCCTGATATTTTGTCTAGTAATTCAGAAATTTTGAATGATTTAAGTTTTAAATTTCAGCACCTTGAGGAAGAAAAATCCTCTTCACTAATTAAGTTGATTAATCAATATAAGGATTTGTTCAAGGACACACCAGGTATAACCACGGTCCTGGAACATGATGTTGATATCGGTGAGGCTAAACCAATTAAGCAATGTCATTACAGGCTCAATCCCACTAGGAGAGACATTGTGAAGGGAGAGGTGAAATACATGTTGGAAAATGACTTACTTGTACCTAGCTGTAGTCCATGGAGTTCTCCCGTAGTATCAGTAAAGAAATAGGGTGATCAACATCGCCTTTGCTTTGACTATAGGAAGGTAAATGCTGTGACTAAAACTGACTCTTTTCCTTTGCCCAAGGTAGAAGACTGTATTGACCGTGTGGGGTCTGCCAAATTTAACACAAAATTAGATTTATTGAAAGGATATTGGCAGGTCGGTCTTTCACCTCGGGCCAGGCAAATTTCAGCCTTCGTGACAGGGGACGGCCTTTCCGAGTGCAAAGTTATGCCCTTTGGCATGAAAAATGCGGCCGCCACCTTTCAAAGGTTAATGAATTTCATAACCCAAGACTTGGAGGGATGTGTTGTCTACATCGACGACTTAGTAATATTTACTGATGACTGGGAAACACACCTTCAAAAATTGGAGGCATTATTGAAAGTATTACGAGAGGCTGGTCTGGTAGTAAATTTAAAAAAGAGCGATTTTGCTCAAGCGAAAGTAGTTTACCTTGGGCACGAAGTAGGTCTAGGTAATATCGCTCCAAAAAGGTCTAACCTAGGGGTTGTATATAATTTCCCGGCCCCTCGTAATAGAAAAGAAATTAGACGGTTTATTGGGATGATCGGTTACTACCGTTGTTTTATTCGGAATTTTTCTGACAATGCCAACCCCTTTACGGATTTATTGAAGAAAAACGTAAAATTTATTTGGACAGACGAGTGTCAGGCCACTTTTCAAAAGCTGAAAGCCCCCTTGCTTAGTAATCCTCTATTACGTTCTCCAAATTTTGACATTCCTTTCAGATTAGGTCCGGATGCAAGTGATACTGGACTCGGAGCTGTACTCCTGCAACAAGATCAAGAGGGCAACCTTCTCCCTGTGGCTTATTTCTTGAAGAAATTGACGCTGGCGGAAAAGAAATACTCTACGATTGAAAAGGAAGCTCTGTGTCTTTTAAAGGCTATTTATCACTTTGCTATTTATTTGAGTTCTACTCCTTATCCTATCGTTGTTTGTACTGATCATAACCCGTAGGTGTTTATTCAGCGTTTTAATGACAAAAATATGAGAATTTTAAGATGGAGTCTTTCTTTACAAGAGTTTGACTTGCAAATAAAGCATGTACTAGGGAAGGATAACATAATTCCAGATGTTTTGTCTCGCTCGTTCGAGTAGAGGTGAACCATTACTTGTCTATTGTTAGGTTTTTTCATATATTGATATAATGCTGTTGTATGATAATTTCTTCTCCAATTTTTTAACTTTTAATTTAAAAAAATAATGAATTATTTTTCTTTTTGTTGTTGATGGGGAGGTGTAATGTAAATAACGTAAATTCTAATGTATTTTTCTTTGGATATCCTTTCATTTAAAGGTGTTTTTTTTTTTTTTTTTTTTTTTTTTTTTTTTTTTTTTGTCCAGTTTAGTTAATTTAGTTATTTTGCTGGTCATTTAACTTTTGAAGGCTGGACTTGGGTTTTCTTTTTCCCCTCCCCTCAACGGTTGTTTACATTAAATTGGTACATTACACATGTAAGATTCTTTTTATTTTTTCATGCTTGTTGGTGATGGTTTGGCCATTTGTCGCCCGCTGTTGACCCTTCCCAAAAGTGACGTTGAGTTATGGTTTTCGCCTACAAGCAGAGTAAAATGGTCCCGCATGAGAGGATGTCTAGCTCTCTTTTTGCTGCTGAAGAAAGATACGTCTGTGTACGGCTCTGTACGTCTGTGTATGTTGGTGAAGCTTTTAGTACCTCACCTTTTCTATGGAGATGCTGTGTATGTCTGTGACTTCGTGGTACTTCACTATTCTCTATGGAGATGCCTACTGGATCAGCCTATAACATATGTGGCTGAGTGAGAAATAAGTTTCAAAGTATGATTTCTTTTTTGTAATTGTGTGTAATATTTTTGTAGGTTTAAGGTTATTTTCTATTTTGGTTCTCCTTCTATCGTGTGATAGCGTAATTCTCGCTCAAGAGCAATTGTTTTCCTATCTTCGACTTATTAATGTCTCTTTTTCTCGAGAGAAATTTAGCTAGGCGAATGTCGATGTGTTTATAGATTGTTTTGCGACTGTGTCTTTTCCTCCCTTGTTCCAGTTTTCATTGGGAGTCTTTTTTTGTAAGTTAAGCCAAGGTATTATAATAAAAAAAAAATCTTGTTATTTCACCTAGTATGTTCTTAACCTCCTCCTTTTTGAGATTTTTGCCCTGAATTGTTTATTTTCTGACAGTGCTCCACCGATTATGATACTGGTACGAGCTAATAATCAGGAGCTAAAGAACTTGAATGTTAAGAACCTTATAGCATCTATGGTTCGTAACATATGTTGGCGACCGTTACAGGATCCTACTGTCAGAGTAAATATTCTTCGGTTTGTCTCAAAATGAAGGAGTTTCGTAGTACATTTTTGTTGTGAAGTATTTGTTGCCCTCATCGGAGTTTTTCTCACTCTCTAGATATCTCTCTTGATAGTTAGTCATGTCTCTCGCTGAAAGTCAGGTACATGAAGCTGTGACAGAATTCTTTGGGAAACATAACTGGGAGGAAAATTTATTTGATTAAAGAGGGAGGAATTATGGTACTTAGCTGAAGGCTTTAACCTAGATTTACCTTCAGAAATTAGGAAGTGGCAGTTGTTGAGGTTAGTTTTGAAGGAGGCCAAGACTTATGTTGGAATTATGGAACAAAATTCTGTTCCCGAGAAAGAAGCAGCTAACGTCACTAGTGATAACACGGGCGTAAGTGAAGATAAGGGTCAGGTGAGTGAGTTCAGGCTCAGCATACTTCGTGAGCCGATCAAAATTAAAGAGTTGGAGTTCAGGGCTTTGCAATTTCAAGCCGAAGAAAGGCCGATAGACCGAGAACATGAAATAAAATTACAATGCAGCACTCATAATAGTAAAAGTGGTGATGATAAGCATAAGTTTGGTGATGGGTTTAATTTAATGTCTGCGCTGAAATTGGTTCCTATTTTTAACGAGGATGATGTACCGGAGTTTTTTATTTCCTTCGAGAGAATAGCACGTAAGTTGAAATGGCCTAAGGACATGTGGACCACTATGGTCCAGTGTCGCCTTCAAGGTAACGCTCAGAGAGTGTACAATACCTTAAGTGAGGATTTGTCTAGTGAGTATGATACGGTTAAGGCAATTATTCTAAGAGCTTATGATTTAGTGCCGGAGGCCTATCGACAGAAATTCAGGAATTTCAAAAAAGAATCAAATATAACCTTTGTCGAGTTCCTTAGGCACAAGGAACAGTTCTTTGAAGAATGGCTCAAATCTAAGGAAATTGAAAAATTTGATATACTTAAAGAGATAATTTTGTTAGAAGAATTTAAGCGAATGGTAACTAGGGATTTAAAAATGCATCTAGGATATTCAAAACTTAATTCTCTATAGGAAATAGCTATAGCTGCTGATGAATACTCATTAGCTCATAAGCAGGAGAATATCCGAAACGAGGGTAGTAATATTAATATTAATAATAATAAACAGTTTTCTCCCCGAAATAACGGATGGAGAGTGGTTTACAGAAAACATAATAGATGTACTGAAGGGGACAACCTCGGCGCTGACAATAGTAATAATAATAGTGGTAGCAGTAATGATAATAATAATAAGAAGAGTAGTTTTAGTAGTCAAAGTAGCAGTAGTAGGAAGGCCTTAGAGTCTGGTATATGTTTTTGGTGTAACCGACACGGTCACCTAGAAGAGAAATGTTTCGCTAAAAGGAAGTATTTGGACAGAAAACAACCGCCTGTCAGTGTTGTAGCAACAGGAAAATCCATTGAGCAGGAGTCTAAGTGACAAAAATTTGAAAAGTATATCACGGACGGAACAATTTTTAGCTATAGGACAAAAACGAATGGACATAGAATAAAGGTTTTGAGAGACACTGCGGCTGCTGAGTCCTTATTATTAAGGAGTTCAGTTCCCACTGGTTTTACATTTAAGAATGATGACTTTGATATTCTAGGTGGGATCCCGAATACGGTAAACTCTTACATACTAGAAAAATTATTTGTAAAGACTAAATATTTTGATGGTGAGATTTTGCTGGCAGTGGTAGAGGTGCTGCCTGTCCAAGGTATCGATATGATATTTGCCAATGATTTGTGTATTGAGAATGAAATTGATATTTTCCCTATTTTATTGGTGGTTGGTGTTAGGGACAACCACGAACCTGTTTCAGTTTTATTTAATCCTATTTCGGTTGTGACGAGGTCTCGGGCAAAAGATATTGACCTTGCTGATAGAGAGCTTGACGCGGATATAATTAATGGTCGAAGGACTGACTGTGAGACTAACCTTAAATATAATAATATTGATTTACAGGATGAAAAATGGAATCTTCGGACACTTAAAGAAGCTCAAAGCAAGGAATTTGGTGGTATTGAGATTAATAATAAGTATGATGATTTATGTAAACCTGCATTTTGTAGAGTAGATGGGCTCCTTTACAGGGTTAGCAGTTATCAAATGCACCTGCTGACCAGGTAGAGATAACCCCACAATTATTAATTCCTGATTGTTATAGGATTAAGATATTGTCCGTAGCTCATGAAAGCAATGTTGCGGGACATTTTTGGGTGAGAAAAACGTTTCAGAAAATAGCGCGTTATTTCTGTTGGCCACGGATGCATTCCGACATTAAACGATTTGTACTTTCATGTAAGGTTTGTCAACTTGTGGGGAAACCCAATCAAAAGATACCGAAAGCCCCACTAATTCTGATCCCCTCAGTAGGATACCTTTTCGGGAGGTGGTCATAGACGTAGTGGGCTCTCTTCCGCGGAAAAGTGGGGGAAATTAACATTTGTTAACCATAGTACACAGAATGACCTGCTTTCCCGAGGCTTTCCCTCTGAGAAGTATCCGCGGTGAAAAGGTCTTGGAAGCTTTGATTGGTTTCTTCACAAAGTTTGGCATACCAAAGAAACTACAGTCAGACTGTGGAACTAACTTTACAAGTCATTTTTCTAGGAAGAAAATAAACGAATTGGGCATTTGTCATGTGACTTCCTCCCCGTATCACCCGGAGAGTCAAGGCCAGGTGGAGCGATTTCACCAAACCTTGAAATCCGTATTGAAAAAGTTCTGTGTTGAAACTGGAAAGGAATGGGATAAGGAAATCCCATTAGCTTTATTTGCAATTCGTTCTGTACCAAATGAGACTTTGGGGTTCTCTCCTTTTGAGCTTGTTTTCGGCCATATTGTAAATGGTCCTCTAGAGGCTATATAAGAGCATTGGGAAGGAGAGGCTGCTGAAATCAACGTTTTGGATTATTTTTCTTGTCTCCAGGAAAAGTTGCAAAAAGCTTGGGTTTTTGCGAAAGAGAATTTATGTAAAAATCAGGTAGTCATGAAATCTAAATATGACATTGGAACTCAAAAACGATCATTTAATCCTGGTGATAAAGTTATGGTGTTGCTGCCCATTCCAGGTATCCCGTTATGGGCACAGTTTTCGGGTCCTTGGAAAATACTTAAAAAGTGTACTGATGTTAATTATCTCTATGAAACTCCTGGTAAAAGATTTAAAACTAGAATATGTCGTATTAACATGTTAAAACCATATATAAGTAGAAATGTAGATGTAGAAGCTGTAAATATAGATCCTGTTTCTTTGATTAATGTAGAGGTAGATAATGTAGTTTATGATAAGTTGTCTGTCAATCCTGATAGTTTGTCTAGTAATTCAGAAATTTTGAATGATTTAAGTTTTAAATTTCAGCACCTTGAGGAAGAAAAATCCTCTTCACTAATTAAGTTGATTAATCAATATAAGGATTTGTTCAAGGACACACCAGGTATAACCACGGTCCTGGAACATGATGTTGATATCGGTGAGGCTAAACCAATTAAGCAATGTCATTACAGGCTCAATCCCACTAGGAGAGACATTGTGAAGGGAGAGGTGAAATACATGTTGGAAAATGACTTACTTGTACCTAGCTGTAGTCCATGGAGTTCTCCCGTAGTATCAGTAAAGAAATAGGGTGATCAACATCGCCTTTGCTTTGACTATAGGAAGGTAAATGCTGTGACTAAAACTGACTCATTTCCTTTGCCCAGGGTAGAAAACTGTATTGACGGTGTGGGGTCTGCCAAAATTATCACAAAATTAGATTTATTGAAAGGATATTGGCAGGTCGATCTTACATTTCGGGCCAGGCAAATTTCGGCCTTTGCGACATGGGACGGCCTTTACGAGTGCAAAGTTATGCCCTTTGGCATGAAAACTGCGGCTGCCACCTTTCAAAGGTTAATGAATTTCATAACCCAGGACTTGGAGGGATGTGTCGTCTACATTGACGACTTGGTAATATTTACTGATGACTGGGAAACACCTTCAAAAATTGGAGGCATTATTGAAAGTATTACGAGAGGCTGGTCTGGTAGTAAATTTAAAAAAGAGCGATTTTGCTTAAGCGAAAGTAGTTTACCTTGGGCATGAAGTAGGTCTAGGTAATATCGCTCCAAAAAGTGCTAACGTAGAGGCTGTATCTAATTTCCTGGCCCCTCGTGACAGAAGAGAAATTAGACTGTTTATTTGGATGATCGGCTACTACCGTTGTTTTATTCGGAATTTTTCTAACATTGCCGTACCCCTTACGGATTTATTGAAGAAAAACGTAAAATTTATTTGGACAGCCGAGTGTCTGGCCGCTTTTGAAAAGCTGAAAGCTTCCTTGCTTAGTTATCCTCTATTACGTTCTAAAATTTTGACATTCCTTTCAGATTAGGTACGGATGCAAGTGATACTGGACTCGGAGCTGTACTCCTGCAACAAGATCAAGATGGCAACCTTCTTCCTGTGGCTTATTTCTCGAAGAAATTGACGCTGGCAGAGGAGGAATACTCTGCGATTGAAAAGGAAGCACTGTGTCTAGTAAAGGCTATTTATCACTTTGCTATTTATTTGAGTTCTACTCCTTCTCCTATCGTTGTTTATACTGATCATAATCCGTTGGTGTTTATTCGGCGTTTTAATGACAAAAATATGAGAATTTAACGATGGAGTCTTTCATAACAAGAGTTTGACTTGCAAATAAAGCATGTACCAGGGAAGGATAACATAATTCCAGATGTTTTGTCTCGCTCGTTCGAGTAGAGGTGAACCATTACTTGTCTATTGTTAGGTTTTTTCATATATTTATAAAATGCTGTTGTAAAATAAATTTTTCCCCAATTTATTAACTTTTAATTTCAGAAAAATTATAAATTATTTTTCTTTTTGTTGTTGGTGGGGAGGCGTAATGTAAATAACGTAAATTCTGATGTATTTTTCTTTGGATATCCTTTTCTTTAAAATAATGTGTTTTTTATTTTTTGTTTTTTTTTGTCCAATTTAGTTAATTTCGTTATTTTGCTGGTCATTTGACTTTGAAGACTGGACTTGGGTTTTTTTTTTTCACCTCCCCTTAACGGTTGTTCACGTTAGATTGGTACGTCGCCCATGTAAGATTCTTTTGATTTTTTCATGCTTGTTAGTGATGGTTGGCCATTTGTCGCCCGCTGTCGACCCCACCCAAAAGTGACGTGGAGTTATGGTTTTTGCCTCAAAGCAAAAGAGAGTATGTCTAGCTCCCTTTTTGCTGCTGAAGACAGATACGTCTGTGTACCACTGTGTACGTCTGTGTACGTCGGTGAAGCTTTTAGTACCTCACTTTTTCTATGGAGACGCTGTGTACGTTTGTGACTTCGTGGTACTTCACTATTCTCTATGGAGATGCCTACTGGATCAGCCTATAACCTGTGTGGAGTTACATTCAATCTGCCCTTACCTTCAGCGTGCTAGCGTCCTGGGATCGTTATGGGGCCTCCTAGCGCCGAAGAAAAGAGTAAGATAAACTTTTGTGCTGAAATTTCAATTGCATTATCATTCTTTTGGGATGCTCTTGGTACTTCATGTGTAATGAGTATAATAGACTCGAGGACGGCGCTCCACTGTAACTCTCCTGTTGTTAATTTTCTCTTGTGAAGGGACAGTTTAATAGACAGCCTCGTTGGTGTAATCACGGCTAAATCTCTGGCTGAGTGAGAAATAAGTTTCAAAGTATTATTTTTTTTGTAATTGTGTGTAATATTTTTGTAGGTTTAAGGTTATTTTCTATTCGGGTTCTACTTCTATTGTGTGATAGCGTAATTTTCGCTCATGAGCAATTGTTTTCCTATCTTTGACTTATTACTGTCTCTTTATCTCGAGAGAAAGTTAGCTAGGCGAATGTCGATGTGTTTATAGATTGTTTTGCGACTGTGTCTTTTCCTCCCTTGTTCCAGTTTTAAATGGGAGCCTTTTTTGTAAGTTAAACCAAGGTATTGTAATAAAAAAATCTTGTTATTTCGCCCAGTGTGTTCTTAACCTCCTCCTTTTTAAGATTTTTGCCCTGAATTGTTTATTTTCTGACAGTGCTCCACCGATTATCATACTGGTACGAGCTAATAATCAGGAGCCAAAGAACTTGAATGTTAAGAACCTTATAACATCTATGGTTCGTAACATATGTTGGCGACCGTGAAAGAATCCTGCTGTCAGAGTAAACATTCTTCGGTTTGTCTCAAAAGGAAGGAGTTTCGTAGTACATTTTTGTTTTGAAGTATTTGTTGCCCTCATCGGAGTTTTTCTCACTCTCTAGATATCTCTCTTGTTAGTTAGTCATGTCTCTCGCTGAAAGTCAGGTACATGAAGCTGTGACAGAATTCTTTGGGAAACATAACTGGGAGGAAAATTTATTTGATTAAAGAGGGAGGAATTAGGAAGTGGCAGTTGTTGAGGTTAGTTTTGAAGGAGGCCAAGACTTATGTTGGAATTATGGAACAAAATTCTGTTCCCGAGAAAGAAGCAGCTAACGTCACTAGTGATAACACGGGCGTAAGTGAAGATAAGGGTCAGGTGAGTGAGTTCAGGCTCAGCATACTTCGTGAGCCGATCAAAATTAAAGAGTTGGAGTTCAGGGCTTTGCAATTTCAAGCCGAAGAATGGCCGATAGACCGAGAACATGAAATAAAATTACAATGCAGCACTCATAATAGTAAAAGTGGTGATGATAAGCATAAGTTTGGTGATGGGTTTAATTTAATGTCTGCGCTGAAATTGGTTCCTATTTTTAACGAGGATGATGTACCGGAGTTTTTTATTTTCTTCGAGAGAATAGCACGTAAGTTGAAATGGCCTAAGGACATGTGGACCACTATGGTCCAGTGTCGCCTTCAAGGTAACGCTCAGAGAGTGTACAATACCTTAAGTGAGGATTTGTCTAGTGAGTATGATACGGTTAAGGCAATTATTCTAAGAGCTTATGATTTAGTGCCAGAGGCCTATCGACAGAAATTCAGGAATTTCAAGAAAGAATCAAATATGACCTTTGTCGAGTTCCTTAGGCACAAGGAACAGTTCTTTGAAGAATGGCTCAAATCTAAGGAAATTGAAAAATTTGATATACTTAAAGAGATAATTTTGTTAGAAGAATTTAAGCGAATGGTAACTAGGGATTTAAAAATGCATCTAGGATATTCAAAACTTAATTCTCTATAGGAAATAGCTATAGCTGCTGATGAATACTCATTAGCTCATAAGCAGGAGAATATCCGAAACGTGGGTAGTAATATTAATATTAATAATAATAAACAGTTTTCTCCCCGAAATAACGGATGGAGAGTGGTTTACAGAAAACATAATAGATGTACTGAAGGGGACAACCTCGGCGCTGACAATAGTAATAATAATAGTGGTAGCAGTAATGATAATAATAATAAGAAGAGTAGTTTTAGTAGTCAAAGTAGCAGTAGTAGGAAGGCCTTAGAGTCTGGTATATGTTTTTGGTGTAACCGACACGGTCACCTAGAAGAGAAATGTTTCGCTAAAAGGAAGTATTTGGACAGAAAACAACCGCCTGTCAGTGTTGTAGCAACAGGAAAATCCATTGAGCAGGAGTCTAAGTGACAAAAATTTGAAAAGTATATCACGGACGGAACAATTTTTAGCGATAGGACAAAAACGAATGGACATAGAATAAAGGTTTTGAGAGACACTGCGGCTGCTGAGTCCTTATTATTAAGGAGTTCAGTTCCCACTGGTTTTACATTTAAGAATGATGACTTTGATATTCTAGGTGGGATCCCGAATACGTTAAACTCTTACATACTAGAAAAATTATTTGTAAAGACTAAATATTTTGATGGTGAGATTTTGCTGGCAGTGGTAGAGGTGCTGCCTGTCCAAGGTATCGATATGATATTTGCCAATGATTTGTGTATTGAGAATGAAATTGATATTTTCCCTATTTTATTGGTGGTTGGTGTTAGGGACGACCACGAACCTGTTTCAGTTTTATTTAATCCTATTTCGG
Organism: Palaemon carinicauda; assembly: GCF_036898095.1. Taxonomy (NCBI): domain Eukaryota; kingdom Metazoa; phylum Arthropoda; class Malacostraca; order Decapoda; family Palaemonidae; genus Palaemon; species Palaemon carinicauda. The sequence continues at coordinate 580,668 of NC_090747.1, read as the reverse complement.
TTGTGACGAGGTCTCGGGCAAAAGATATTGACCTTGCTGATATAGAGCTTGACGCGGATATAATTAATGGTCGAAGGACTGACTGTGAGACTAACCTTAAATATAATAATATTGATTTACAGGATGAAAAATGGAATCTTCGGACACTTAAAGAAGCTCAAAGCAAGGAATTTTGTGGTATTGAGATTAATAATAAGTATGATGATTTATGTAAACCTGCATTTTGTAGAGTAGATGGGCTCCTTTACAGGGTTAGCAGTTATCAAATGCACCTGCTGACCAGGTAGAGATAACCCCACAATTATTAATTCCTGATTGTTATTATAGGATTGAGATATTGTCCGTAGCTCATGAAAGCAATGTTGCGGGACATTTTTGGGTGAGAAAAACGTTTCAGAAAATAGCGCGTTATTTCTGTTGGCCACGGATGCATTCCGACATTAAACGATTTGTACTTTCATGTAAGGTTTGTCAACTTGTGGGGAAACCCAATCAAAAGATACCGAAAGCCCCACTAATTCTGATCCCCTCAGTAGGATACCTTTTCGGGAGGTGGTCATAGACGTAGTGGGCTCTCTTCCGCGGAAAAGTGGGGGAAATTAACATTTGTTAACCATAGTACACAGAATGACCTGCTTTCCCGAGGCTTTCCCTCTGAGAAGTATCCGCGGTGAAAAGGTCTTGGAAGCTTTGATTGGTTTCTTCACAAAGTTTGGCATACCAAAGAAACTACAGTCAGACTGTGGAACTAACTTTACAAGTCGTTTTTCTAGGAAGAAAATAAACGAATTGGGCATTTGTCATGTGACTTCCTCCCCGTATCACCCGGAGAGTCAAGGCCAGGTGGAGCGATTTCACCAAACCTTGAAATCCGTATTGAAAAAGTTCTGTGTTGAAACTGGAAAGGAATGGGATAAGGAAATCCCATTAGCTTTATTTGCAATTCGTTCTGTACCAAATGAGGCTTTGGGGTTCTCTCCTTTTGAGCTTGTTTTCGGCCATATTGTAAGTGGTCCTCTAGAGGCTATATAAGAACATTGGGAAGGAGAGGCTGCTGAAATCAACGGTTTGGATTATTTTTCTTGTCTCCAGGAAAAGTTGCAAAAAGCTTGGGTTTTTGCGAAAGAGAATTTATGTAAAAATCAGGTAGTCATGAAATCTAAATATGACATTGGAACTCAAAAACGATCATTTAATCCTGGTGATAAAGTTCTGGTGTTGCTGCCCATTCCAGGTAACCCGTTATGGGCACAGTTTTCGGGTCCTTGGAAAATACTTAAAAAGTGTACTGATGTTAATTATCTCTTTGAAACTCCTGGTAAAAGATTTAAAACTAGAATATGTCGTATTAACATGTTAAAACCATATATAAGTAGAAATGTAGATGTAGAAGCTGTAAATATAGATCCTGTTTCTTTGATTAATGTAGAGGTAGATAATGTAGTTTATGATAAGTTGTCTGTCAATCCTGATAGTTTGTCTAGTAATTCAGAAATTTTGAATGATTTAAGTTTTAAATTTCAGCACCTTGAGGAAGAAAAATCCTCTTCACTAATTAAGTTGATTAATCAATATAAGGATTTGTTCAAGGACACACCAGGTATAACCACGGTCCTGGAACATGATGTTGATATCGGTGAGGCTAAACCAATTAAGCAATGTCATTACAGGCTCAATCCCACTAGGAGAGACATTGTGAAGGGAGAGGTGAAATACATGTTGGAAAATGACTTACTTGTACCTAGCTGTAGTCCATGGAGTTCTCCCGTAGTATCAGTAAAGAAATAGGGTGATCAACATCGCCTTTGCTTTGACTATAGGAAGGTAAATGCTGTGACTAAAACTGACTCTTTTCCTTTTCCCAGGGTAGAAAACTGTATTGACGGTGTGGGGTCTGCCAAAATTATCACAAAATTAGATTTATTGAAAGGATATTGGCAGGTCGATCTTTCACTTCGGGTCAGGCAAATTTCGGCCTTTGCGACATGGGACGGCCTTTACGAGTGCAAAGTTATGCCCTTTGGCATGAAAAATGCGGCTGCCACCTTTCAAAGGTTAATGAATTTCATAACCCAGGACTTGGAGGGATGTGTCGTCTACATTGAGGACTTGGTAATATTTACTGATGACTGGGAAACACCTTCAAAAATTGGAGGCATTATTGAAAGTATTACGAGAGGCTGGTCTGGTAGTAAATTTAAAAAAGAGCGATTTTGCTTAAGCGAAAGTAGTTTACCTTGGGCATGAAGTAGGTCTAGGTAATATCGCTCCAAAAAGTGCTAACGTAGAGGCTGTATCTAATTTCCTGGCCCCTCGTGACAGAAGAGAAATTAGACTGTTTATTTGGATGATCGGCTACTACCGTTGTTTTATTCGGAATTTTTCTAACATTGCCGTACCCCTTACGGATTTATTGAAGAAAAACGTAAAATTTATTTGGACAGCCGAGTGTCTGGCCGCTTTTGAAAAGCTGAAAGCTTCCTTGCTTAGTTATCCTCTATTACGTTCTAAAATTTTGACAATCCTTTCAGATTAGGTACGGATGCAAGTGATACTGGACTCGGAGCTGTACTCCTGCAACAAGATCAAGATGGCAACCTTCTTCCTGTGGCTTATTTCTCGAAGAAATTGACGCTGGCAGAGGAGGAATACTCTGCGATTGAAAAGGAAGCACTGTGTCTAGTAAAGGCTATTTATCACTTTGCTATTTATTTGAGTTCTACTCCTTCTCCTATCGTTGTTTATACTGATCATAATCCGTTGGTGTTTATTCAGCGTTTTAATGACAAAAATATGAGAATTTCAAGATGGAGTCTTTCATAACAAGAGTTTGACTTGCAAATAAAGCATGTACCAGGGAAGGATAACATAATTCCAGATGTTTTGTCTCGCTCGTTCGAGTAGAGGTGAACCATTACTTGTCTATTGTTAGGTTTTTTCATATATTTATAAAATGCTGTTGTAAAATAAATTTTTCCCCAATTTATTAACTTTTAATTTCAGAAAAATTATAAATTATTTTTCTTTTTGTTGTTGGTGGGGAGGCGTAATGTAAATAACGTAAATTCTGATGTATTTTTCTTTGGATATCCTTTTCTTTAAAATAATGTGTTTTTTTTTTTTTTTTTTTGTCCAATTTAGTTAATTTCGTTATTTTGCTGGTCATTTGACTTTGAAGACTGGACTTGGGTTTTCTTTTTCACCTCCCCTTAACGGTTGTTCACGTTAGATTGGTACGTCGCCCATGTAATTCTTTTGATTTTTTCATGCTTGTTAGTGATGGTTGGCCATTTGTCGCCCGCTGTCGACCCCACCCAAAAGTGACGTGGAGTTATGGTTTTTGCCTCAAAGCAAAAGAGAGTATGTCTAGCTCCCTTTTTGCTGCTGAAGACAGATACGTCTGTGTACCACTGTGTACGTCTGTGTACGTCGGTGAAGCTTTTAGTACCTCACTTTTTCTATGGAGACGCTGTGTACGTTTGTGACTTCGTGGTACTTCACTATTCTCTATGGAGATGCCTACTGGATCAGCCTATAACCTGTGTGGAGTTACATTCAATCTGCCCTTACCTTCAGCGTGCTAGCGTCCTGGGATCGTTATGGGGCCTCCTAGCGCCGAAGAAAAGAGTAAGATAAACTTTTGTGCTGAAATTTCAATTGCATTATCATTCTTTTGGGATGCTCTTGGTACTTCATGTGTAATGAGTATAATAGACTCGAGGACGGCGCTCCACTGTAACTCTCCTGTTGTTAATTTTCTCTTGTGAAGGGACAGTTTAATAGACAGCCTCGTTGGTGTAATCACGGCTAAATCTCTGGCTGAGTGAGAAATAAGTTTCAAAGTATTATTTTTTTTTGTAATTGTGTGTAATATTTTTGTAGGTTTAAGGTTATTTTCTATTCGGGTTCTACTTCTATCGTGTGATAGCGTAATTTTCGCTCATGAGCAATTGTTTTCCTATCTTTGACTTATTACTGTCTCTTTATCTCGAGAGAAAGTTAGCTAGGCGAATGTCGATGTGTTTATAGATTGTTTTGCGACTGTGTCTTTTCCTCCCTTGTTCCAGTTTTAAATGGGAGCCTTTTTTGTAAGTTAAACCAAGGTATTGTAATAAAAAAATCTTGTTATTTCGCCCAGTGTGTTCTTAACCTCCTCCTTTTTAAGATTTTTGCCCTGAATTGTTCATTTTCTGACAGTGCTCCACCGATTATCATACTGGTACGAGCTAATAATCAGGAGCCAAAGAACTTGAATGTTAAGAACCTTATAACATCTATGGTTCGTAACATATGTTGGCGACCGTGACAGAATCCTGCTGTCTGAGTAAACATTCTTCGGTTTGTCTCAAAAGGAAGGAGTTTCGTAGTACATTTTTGTTTTGAAGTATTTGTTGCCCTCATGGGAGCTTTTCTCTCTCTCTAGATATCTCTCTTGTTAGTTAGTCATGTCTCTCGCTGAAAGTCAGATACATGAAGCTGTGACAGAATTCTTTAGGAAACATAACTGGGAGGAAAACTTATTTGATTTAAAAAAGGAGGAATTATGGTACTTAGCTGAATGCTCTAACCTAGATTTACCTTCAGAAAATAGGAAGAGCAGTTGTTGAAGTTAGTTTTGAAGGAGGCCAAGACTTATGTTGGAATTAGGGAACAAAATTCTGTTCCCGAGAAAGAAGCAGCTAACGTCACTAGTGATAACATGGTCGTAAGTGAAGATAAGTGTCAGGTGAGTGAGTTAAGACTCAGCATACTTCATGAGCAGTTCAAAATTAAAGAGTTGGAGTTCAGGGCTTTGCAATTTCAAGCCGAAGAAAGGGCGAAAGACCGAGAACATGAAATAAAATTACAATGCAGTAATCATAATAGTAAAAGTGGTGATGATAAGCATAAGTTTGGTGATGGGTTTAAATAAATGTCTGCGCTGAAATTGGTTCCTATTTTTAACGAGGATGATGTACCGGAGTTTTTTATTTCCTTCGAGAGAATAGCATGTAAGTTGAAATGGCCTAAGGACATGTGGACCACTATGGTCCAGTGTTGCCCTAAAGGTAAGGCTCAGAGAGTGTACAATACCTTAAGTGAGGATTTGTCTAGTAAGTATGATACGGTTAAGGCAATTATTCTAAGAGCTTATGATTTAGTGCCGGAAACCAATCGACAGAAATTCAGGAATTTCAAGAAAGAATCAAATATGACCTTTGTCAAGTTCGCTAGGCACAAGGAACAGTTCTTTGAAGAATGGCCTTAATGTAAGGAAATTTAAAAATTTTATAAACTTAAAGAGATAATTTTGTTAGAAAAATTTAGGCGAATGGTAACTAGTGATTTAAAAATACATCTAGAATATTTAAAACTTTATTCTCTCCAGGAAATAGCTACAGCTGCTGATGAATACTCGTTAGTTCATAATCAGGAAAATATCCGAAACGTGGGTAGTAGTATTAATATTTATAATAATAAACAGTTTTCTCCCCGAAATAACGGATGGAGAGTGGTTTACAGAAACCATAATAGACATACTGAAGGGGACAACCTCGGCGTTGACAACAGTAATAATAATAGTGGTAGTAGTAATGATAATAGTAATAAGAATTGTAGTTTTAGCGGTCAAAGTAGCAGTAGTAGGAAGGCCTTAAAGTCTGGTATATGTTTTTGGTGTAACCTACACGGTCACCTAGAAGAGAAATGTTTCGCTAAAAGGAAGTATTTGGACAGAAAACAACAGCTTGTCAGTGTTGTAGCAACAGGAAAATCCATTGAGCAGGAGTCTAAGTGACAAAAATTTGAAAAGTATATCACGGACGGAACAATTTTTAGCAATAGGACAAAAACGAATGGACATAAAATAAAGGTTTTGAGAGACACTGGGGCTGCTGAGTCCTTAATATTAAGGAGTTCAGTTCCCACTGGTTTTACATTTAAGAATGATGACTTTGTTATTCTAGGTGGGTTCCCGAATACGGTAAACTCTTACATACTAGAAAAATTATATATAAAGACTAAATATTTTGATGGTGAGATTTTGCTGGCTGTGGTAGAAGTGCTGCCTGTCCGAGGTATCGATATGATATTTGCCAATGATTTGTGTATTGAGAATGAAATTGATATTTTCCCTATTTTATCGGTGGTCGATGTTAGGGACGACCACGTACCTGTTTCAGTTTTATTTTATCCTATTTCGGTTGTGACGAGGTCTCAGGCAAAAGATATTGACCTCGCTGATATAGACCTTGACGTGGATATAATTAATGGTCAAAGGACTGACTGTGATACTAACCTTAATAATAATAATATTGATTTAAAGGATGAAAAATGGAATCTGCGGGCATTTAAAGAAGCTCAAAGCAAGGAATTTGGTCGTATTGAGATTAATGATAAGTATGATGATTTATGTAAACCTGTATTTTGTAGATTAGATGGGCTCCTTCACAGGGTTAGCAGGTCATCAAATGCACCTGCGAACCAGGTAGAGATAACCCGACAATTATTAATTCCTGATTGTTATAGGATTAAGATAATGTCCTTAGCTCATGAAAGCAATATTGCGGGACACTTTTGGGTACGAAAAACTTTTCAGAAAATAGCGCGTTTTTTCTGTTGGCCCCGGATGCGTTCCGACATTAAACGATTTGTACTTTCATGTAAGGTTTGTCCACTTGCGGGGAAACCCAATGAAAAGATACCGAAAGCCGCACTAATTCTGATCCCCTCAGTTGGGGATTCTTTTCGGGAGGTGGTCATAGACGTAGTGGGCCCTCTTCCGCGGACAAGTGGGGGAAATTAATATTTATTAACCATAGTAGACAGAATGACCCGTTTTCCCGAGGCTGTCCCTCTGAGAAGTATCCGTGGCGAAAAGGTCTTGGAAGCTTTGATTGGTTTCTTCACAAAGTTTGGCATACCAAAGAAACTACAGTCAGACTGTGGAACCAACTTTACAAGTCGTTTCTTTAGGAAGAAAATAAACGAATTGGGCATTTGTCATGTGACTTCCTCCCCGTATCACCCGGAGAGTCAAGGCCAGGTGGAGCAATTTCACCAAACCTTGAAATCCGTATTAAAAAAGTTCTGTGTTGAATCTGGAAAGGAATGGGATAAGGAAGTCCCATTCACTTTATTTGCAATTCGTTCTGTACCAAACGAGGCTTTGGGGTTCTCTCCTTTTGAGCTTGTTTTCGGCCATAGTGTAAATGGTCCTCTAGAGGCTTGATAAGAACATTGAGAAGGAGAGGCGGCTGAAATCAACGTTTTGGATTATTTTTCTGGTCTCCAGAAAAAGTTGCAAAAAGCTTGGGTTTTTGTGAAAGAGAATTTATGTAAAAATCTGGTAGTCATGAAATATAAACATGACATTGGAACTCAAAAATGATCATTTAATCCTGGTGATAAAGTTCTGGTGTTGCTGCCCATTCCAGGTAACCCATTAAGGGCACAGTTTTCGGGTCCTTGGAAAATACTTAAGAAGTGTAATGATGTTAATTATCTCATTGAAACTCCTGGTAAAAGATTTAAAACTAGAATATGTCATATTAACATTTTAAAACCATATATAAGTAGGAATGTAGATGTAGAAGCGGTAAATATGGATCCTGTATCTTTGATTAATGTAGAGGTAGATAACGTAGTTTGTGATAAGTTGTCTGTCAATCCTGATAGTTTGTCTAGTAATTCAGAAATTTTGAATAATTTAAGTTTTAAATTTCAACACCTTGAGGAAGAAAAATCCTCTTCACTAATTAAGTTGATTAATCAATATAAGGATTTGTTCAAGGACACACCAGGTATAACCACGGTCCTGGAACACGAAGTTGATATCGGTGAGGCTAAACCAATTAAGCAATGTCCTTACAGGCTCAATCACACTAAGAGAGACATTTTGAAGGAAGAGGTGAAATACATGTTGGAAAATGGCTTAATTGTACGTAGCTGTAGTCCATGGAGTTCTCCTGTAGTATTAGTAAAGAAAGAGGGTGATCAACATCGCCTTTGCTTTTACTATAGGAAAGTAAATGCTGTGACTAAAACTGACTCTTTTCCTTTGCCCAGGGTAGAAGACTGTATTGACCGTGTGGGGTCTGCCAAATTTATCCCAAAATTAGATTTATTGAAAGGATATTCGCAGGTCGGTCTTTCACCTCGGGCCAGGCAAATTTCAGCCTTTATGACAG
>NC_090747.1:480000-567500 GCF_036898095.1 Palaemon carinicauda | reverse complement strand
CGAGATTTCTTCTAGCCTAGGTATTCTAACCTAGGCGTTTTACTATACATTCAGACATCCCCCGGTTACCCTCGTGTATTGTTTTCAATTCAGTGGAGACTGATACTTCCTAGAATTATATGAAACATTACACGTCTCTTCAGAGATTTAAGGGTAATCTCTTTCCCTCTGAGTGTAGCTTCAGGCTACAACCCTAATAGCCGTGCCTTGAATTTTGATCACACATGACTAACGTAGGGTTTTTTCCTGCCTCTTCCCTTAAACCGCTGGTTGTGGTATACCAGCAGGTTTTGGGATTTAGTCAGAATCTCAGAGTATTTAGTCTTATGTCGGTGACCTGCCAGCAATGGAGGTTAGTCCTCCTTAGCTGCACTTGAAGTAGTGGTAGGATACAATCTTCTCCTTGCGACTATAAGACTAGTCCTTCGCCGCAGTCCTCTAGGCTGAAGAGTGATCTTCTTTTGCCTAGGATGACGTGGCACTGGAACTCTGTTTCTCCCGTGTTGAGAGGAGGTGGCAATTCCGCCACCCCTTAACTGTGTTGGCAATCTCTATCATGGAGAACTGAGACTCTCCTATCACCTAGGATTCTGCTGATACTGAAACAGAGTTTCTTTTAACAGGTGGTGGGACTGACATTTTGCCAGTTCCTTTCACACTCTACTCAGGACCCTGTTCCCTACCCCTCTGCCCACTTTTGATGGTTGAGCCATTGTATTTCTTGGGCTGGCATCTTGCAATCTTACCATTGCGGGTAGGTTGCCAGAGCCGGCCAGACTCCCTCTCTAGCCCTGACATTGGCTGACAGCAATGCATACTGCAGGCAACCACATCATCTGTCGGCAGCTATGGTCCCTACCATTAGCCGATGACTGTCGGCAGCCAAGATGGCTGCCGACAGCTGCCGGCTGCCGGGAGTTGGCGGCTGCGGCAACTAGCGGCTGCCGGCAGTTGGCGGCTGCGGCAACTAGCGGCGGCCGGCTGCCGGCTGCGGCAACTAGTGGCTGCCGGCTGGCGGCTGCCGGCGGCCATGATGGCTGCGAGTTGGAAGTCTCTTGCTATCCCCAAGGTTCCTCAGTTCTCCCTTGGACTGTTATTCAGGAGTTCTGTTGCCGGATTAACTGCGGCCAGACCAGTACAGATAAATGCTGACTTAGATGGAAGCACGCCGACTGTACTGATACTGCCGGAGGCTAGCCTGCCGGCAGTGTATTGGCGACACTTTACCGGCAATAGTACTATAGCTGGATGGAAGCTTGAATGGCACATTCTCCCCTTCCATCGGAGCCTCCTATTCGGAAGATAGGCAGTAAAATGAGACTTTTACATCCTTAATTACTGTATACATACAGAGTAAAGGAGTAGCCTTTCCTCCATGCTATCTCTCTCTCTAGCTAGCATACTAGATATGCCGGCAAGACCTAGTAATGCCGGCAACATGCCGGCTAAGCTACAGTATATGTTATACAAGTAGCCAGTATATCTACACTAAAGGATATACTGCAGATAGAAAACTACTATATATTTTATACTATTAGTTATTTCCAATATATCTTGGATATCCAACACAGGCATTTGCTGAACCCAATCCCATATTGAATGAACATGATTTCTTCAATATCCTGATTAGAAATCAGTATTCGGATTACCCTACAATATTAAATAACTTGAAGGCAGACGTGACACACTCCTAACCCTTAAAGGGTAGAGCCTTTATTTTTGAGTCTCCCTGATCAGGAAACTCTATATTTTAATATTGTAAGGAAGGCTACAGCAAATAGGCTGAGCGGGATATACAAATATATGTCTTTAATTTCCCTAGTCCAACTGGCTTCATGTTAGATGGACCGTACTGTCATATGCTACTATGAAGGCAGCATAATGACTAGACTACAATACATGATGTACAGTAGCCAGTAGATTGCAGTATAGACTTACTGCAAATAAAAAACTACAGTACCATTATACAGTAGTATTTTCTAACATACATACCTTGGGTACCCTTGTACGAGCATTCCGCTGGTAGCGCTCATATATTGAATAGATAGTTTTCTTCAATATTCTGATTGAGAATCAGTCATCCTGACCCCACAGTATTAACATTATTTTGGGATAGTGAATTGGTACTTCTCTACCCCTAGGGGTAAGAGTCCTACTACTGGGAGTTACTCAATAGAGGAACCCCCATGTAGTTAATACTGAGAGGAGGTAACAGCATTTGGTTGCAGGGGTACACAAGTATGTATCTCCTACTATCCCTTTATAGCTTACTATCCTAAGCTATTTTGTTGTAGATGACCTTTGCATGTTGATTATCCGGGAGATAATCCTTTGTGTACTCATTTGGTTTTCCTTTCTTTACAGGAGGAACACCAGATACCTTGTACTGCAGTCCTCTGCAAGGCCAAGAGTAAGTATTTTTACAGTCATAATACTTGCAGGTTTCATGCCCCCTGCAATATTATTTCGGGATCCCTACATTATTGGAACCCACAGGTTTGCAATATATGTCAGAAAATTAATGTCTGAAGGTTTTGAAAATCCCAAGTCTACGGAGACTAGGGATACAGCTCAATACATGTTACGCAACTGGGTGAGAGGCTTCCAAAAAATCTCTCCGGGACCCTTCCTACCTACTGATAGGATGCGTAAGCTACTATTTCCGAAAGCAAGCAAGGAAATAGTAGTGCCTCAGGAGCCAACTACATCCCCTGACGGTCAGAAAATCTTTGGGATTGAGGGCAAGAAATGCCCCAAGGTAGAAGATAAAAATGTTGTGTCGGAATTTCCTCCGCCTATGCCGGCTATAGAGCCATCGATGTCAACATCTTCGTCTTCTACTCCTCTGTTGGATAAAATGATACAATTATGTATACAACTGAAGAATCAGATTGAGGGCTTTCATAGACAAAGCGAAAAGCAGGAAGAAAAACGCAAGATAGAGCCTCGCAAAGTTTCTCTTGTCGCTTCCCAGAGGTCAGTTAAACGACCCATGGATCAAGACTTACCAACATGCTCCAAAACCAATCTCTGGAGGTTTACAGAGCAGATGCTGATTTTAAATGGCAATCTCTACATTTCAGAGAAAATGGGTGCTGTTCCTTTGGACAAAATTCAATTTTGGCCAAGCTTTGGTGCTTTCCCTAATTGTTAGGTTCGACTGAAGTACGAACCAAATTAAAGGAAAGGAACAGAACCAAAGGAGGTCATGATTTTCGACCATAATAAGGCACAGACTATCCTCTCAGGTAGTCTGAAAAAGGCGGGTTATTCAGAGTCAAAGGTATTCTCACTGAATAGCAAACACCCTTCCTTTCTTGCTCCTTCTTCACTCTCATTCCCCTTTACAAGGAAGCCATTTATATCTGTTGCCAAAGTGGTGGACGCGGGTAAGCTATGTCCCGCACTCGAAGAGTACAAGCCTCTGTCACCAGCTTTTCCCGGACAGGAAAAGTATTGGAAAGAAGTCCATTTGACTTTTTCAGTCGGAAAATTAGACGCGGATGTCGCAAGTTGACAATTTAATGTATGTCTCCCTAAATTATCTGATTTGCTCTTGCATAATGAACAAGAGACAAAGAAGAGACTTGCGACCTCCATTTCTCTACAAAACTACATAGAGTTGTGTTCATCCTACGTAAATACCCCAGACATGCTCATGGTCATAGCTAAAATGCATATGGCTAGCTTAGTGAAGGACCTCTACGCCTTTATGAAGGCTAGGAGATCATGTAGAGAATTTGTGTTTACTGCTGCAACAGTGAAACACGAAACGCGGAAGCTAATATCTTCCAAAATCTGTGGTAAAGACCTCTTCCCACACGAGGTAATTAAGAAAGTAATTAAGAACGCCACCATGGAGAACATAAGTCTTCTCCAAAAAATGGGGCATCCTTTCTAAGAGAAAATCTTCCATGGTTGTGGGTCCCCAACCTAAAAAGAAGATCGTAAATGCTGGAAATATCCGGGCTGCTCAACAACATCCCACTATTCCAGTGACCACGATGCCACAGGCAGATGGTCAAAAGTCTAAACCTACAGACTATTTGAAGCATGAAGACGCTTCTGCTAGGAGGAACATTCCTTCAGGATCGCAGGACCTTCGATCCTTCGGTCCAAAGCCTATTAAAGATGAACCCTTGATGGGAAACAGAAATGTCCCCACCATCATTTCCTTACCTTCTCCTATAATTCAAAATCCTCTTTGAGGAGTATACCTGAGAGCTATAGAGCTTACAGGTGGTAAGAAAACTATAGCCCATCGCATTCCAGGGAAAGCTGTTTTGTGTTCACGTGAAGGACTCAAGAAATCTCTGAGTCATTCTGAACTTGTCGCCACTCAACAAGTTCATAGAAAATAGCGAGTTCTGAATGTTAATCCTTCCGAACATATGGACCTTGTCCCAAGTAGGGGTGTTTGTAGTCTTCTCAGACCTGAAAGGTTTCCTGCGGAACCTTCCAGTCAACCACCCCATCTTATCTAGAATTCAAGTTACAGATAGTAACATTCATCCTAAGAAGATACGTGTCGGACTCACAGTCCTAAGGATCTTCATAAGATTGGCAAACTTAGTCACGGCAAAGTCAAGCCTAGAAATGGTTCAGGCATTTATATACCTGAACGAGAGGCTGGGGTGGGCAGCACCCGAAGTGGCTGGCCAATGTGCTTTCAAGGAAATGACCCGGTTCCCGGGACTTCACGGATGCAAGATAAGCTTCTAGAAGTCTCAACTTTCTCCAGCTCAAGGGTTTCAATGGCTGAAAAACCATTGAAGCCCACAGTCGCATCAACTCTCCTTTCCCTTGGGAATATAAAAGGAGCTTGCGAGGTCTGTCAAGAGACTCAGGTAATCAGTCAGATTTCCAAGACGCCAATAGGGACAAGCGCTAAATTTTCCCCAGTTCACAATAATGAAAGACCTAGTTCAAAGAGCACAGCGGAAAGATGCGTTAAGAGCCTGGAGAAAATACGCATCAAACGCTTGAAGAGTTAAAAAAAGACTGATATCGGTCCCTCTTTAATCGCCTCTCTAACAAAAATTAAAGCACGAAAGTCCCAAGACTTTGCTGGTCCTATCATAAGTGGGGAAGCCCCTTCCTTACAGATCAGACTTCCTACGACTGATCTGGGACACCGAAGTGATAATAAGACGTCAATATTGAACGTCTCATACAGTCTAGGTGAAGTTACCAATCCCTATCTTAAAGGGATGGCACCTGCCAGCAGTTCATTTACAACTGATCCACAAGGTGACAGTGGATGCTCTATTTCGGTCCAAGCCGATAGAGTTGGAATGGTCCATGGACGCAGACCAATTCCCTTCCAGCTGGGAACAAGTCCCGGAACTGCAACTCGACCGCTTCGTCACGAGCGTCTTCAAGAAACTACCTTGATATGTAACCCCATACGAGGATCCTCTAGTGAGGCTGATAGACGATGTGAAGACCTTGAAGATGAGGCTGGTCCTAGCTCTGATCCTAGGTTTATTTCCAAAGATTCAGAAATTAACTGCCTTCGTTTTATCACAGAGAACCCAAACCCTTCATTTCATGATTTTCTTACTCTAGCGGTTAGAAAAAGATTTGGGATCTCAAAAGGCAATATAGAATTCTTAGAAGAATACAAGGCTAAGTCAACTAGAAGACAATATGAGTCTTCCTGGAAAAAGTGGGTTGCGTTTGTGAAAGCGAAAGGACCGAAAGAAATTTCAATGAACTTCTGTCTGTCCTTCTTTGTCCACCTTCATAGCCAAGGTCTGGCGGCCAATACGATAAATACGTGCAAGTCAGCCTTGACTAGGCCACTCCTATATGCTTTTCAAGTGGATCTGGCGAATGAGATCTTTGATAAGATTCCGAAGGCATGCGCTAGGCTTAGGCCCGCAGTACCACCAAAGCCCATCTCTTGGTCTTTGGACAAGGTCCTACATTATGCCTCATCTGTGAACAATGAAGATTGTTCTCTTAAGGATCTAACCCAAAAGGATATTTTTCTATGTGCTATAGCCTCTGGGGCTAGAGTTAGTGAAATAGATGCCCTATCCAGAGATGAGGGTCACATTCAGTTAACGGAAGGGGGAGAACTGAATCTCTTTCCTGATCCATCCTTTCTCGCTAAAAACGAGCTACCCACTAAGAGATGGGGTCCCTGGAGAATCTGCCCTTTGAAGGAAGATGTCTCTCTATGTCCTGTAGAGTGTCTTAAGGTCTATCTTCGTAGAACTTCAGACTTCAGGGGAGGACAGCTCTTTAAAGGAGAAACTTCTGGATCAAAATTATCCCTGAAACAACTAAGGGCGAAGCTCACCTACTTTATTTGTAGAGCGGATCCGGACAGTACTCCCGCAGGTCATGATCCGAGGAAGATTGCTTCATCACTGAACTTCTTTCAGTATATGGACTTTGAGCGTCTTCGTTCATACACTGGATAGAAATCATCCAGAGTGTTTTACAAACACTCTGCAAAACAAGTGCATGAACTGAAACACTTCGTTGTGGCGTTAGGTAATGTAATTAAACATGCCCCCTAATTACTGTGGTAAACAGTTAATAGCTTGGGACCTCACATATCCTCGCACATGTATTGGGTCAGAATCATCCAGAGTGTTCTACAAACACTATGCTAAGCAAATCCATGATCTGAAGCAGTATGTAGTGACGTCGGGTAGAATACTTAACCTGCCGTCTAACTTTACGATGAACAGCTTATTGACTGGGACTGTCAATTAAATGGAGAAGCGGTTACCCTTCTTAGATGTGACCTCTCTTAATCAAGTGTTACCATGGTGACACTAGCTCTGTTCAAACTCCCAGGTCTGGAATTATACAGATAGCACTAGTGCCAGTGTACGTAGTACGCAGTGCAGATAGAAGTAACCAGTATAGGAATTATGAGGAGAAATTGTTTTATAAATTTTCTTTTCTTTAGTCTGAGAGTGGCACACATCATTTCTTCCCTTTAAGAAAGAAATATTGTCTCTGTACTCGTTACATGTATAATCCCATTGTCATACTTCATTCGTTTTACTAACCATCCCTTTTAGTCATTTATTAGGAATAAATGTCTATTAGAATGTAGTGCATCCCCTTTCGCCAGACAATTGTATGTATACATGCTAGAGTTCTTCGACTTACCAAGGTAAGTATTCCTCATATAATTGTATGCTCACAAATATAGATATAAGAGACACTGATGTTTATTCAGCAAATATACAACTATGAGACTATTTGTATATTCAGTGTATACTTATGTTTGGTCATACAATATATGTTACCCCTCGAGACCCCTTTTCTACTGTCTAGATGACTCTTACCTGTAGGAGGCAGGAAGCACTAACATTGTTTATGATTAGTGATGATGATGAATAACGGTGACGTCACTTGTCTTAATTGGTCCCCATGACCATAGAAAAGGTTGCTATAAGGTTAAGGCACTAATGAAAATACACAGATACACTA
Source organism: Palaemon carinicauda (assembly GCF_036898095.1). Lineage (NCBI taxonomy): Eukaryota > Metazoa > Arthropoda > Malacostraca > Decapoda > Palaemonidae > Palaemon > Palaemon carinicauda. Next base: position 560,042 of record NC_090747.1, on the reverse strand, counting down.
ATGCTCTGGTATGCTTCCATCAGCATGACATGGCTTGAGCCCAAAAAACGGATTTCGAGCGAATCGAAAAATCTATTTTTGGGTGAGATACCCATGTCGTCCAGATGGACCCACCCATCTCTTCTAAAAAGAAAAGATCTTCACAGTATTCCCCCCGTGGCACTGTATCTGTAACACCATGCTCAATGCTACAAGGATTGTCCGCCATCGTGGGAATGGTGCTTTTATCATACTCAATAGTAGTACGAAAACCGGGTAGCCTTGATACGGCTCCCTTTTATTTTGCCACACCTTCTCGAAGCGTAAATGCTATTAGGGGTGCAGATTGCTATGAGGCGTGTCAAGAATACGTCCCTGACATTATGCGATATCCTTGAGAGAAAATTTAAGGATATTCGTGCCAGGAGTTAGAATTCTTGATACCTAAAGGTAAAATTCTCTGGGAATATTACTGTAGTACATATATCCCTTAGGACGCTACTTTAAGGAACTTCCATCAGGACAAAATGGCTATCTCACCCAAAAATAGATTTTTCGCTTTACTCAAAATCCGTTATTATATATATATATATATATATATATATATATATATATATATATATATATATATATATATATATATATATATATATATATATATATATATATATATATATATATATATATATATATATATATATATATATATATATATATATATATATATATATATATATATATATATATATATATATATATATATATATATATATATATATATATATATATATTTGTGTGTGTGTGTGTGTGTGTGTGTGTGTGTGTAGAAATCACAAAAGCTGACACGTGATGAATATAAAAGGTATTATAGCCACAAAAGGATAAATGAAAAAGACTTGATTGGAGTTAGTACTTTCATCCACTCAGGACATTATCAAATTCAACAATGAAAATACATATACAAAGACATCGTATCTATACAGAAGGGGATCCAACAGCTGTCAGTTTCCTCATTATTCCGGAGAAGTCAGATTTTAGATAAAAGGATAATACTGGATTAACAGAAAATACACATGGGCTTAGATTCAAATTTCTACCTTGAGTACAGGAGATTAAAAAGGATTCAACAATACTCCTTTGGAAATAGTCATTTACATGGATTACTTTTTCCGTCTTTGACCAACCAATTCTTTGACTTGACCCTAACCAGTGGGAGGCCAAGGCATTATTAAGAGAACCCCTGGAGACGGCCACCTGATGCTGTTTTAATCTGACTGGTATACTTTTGGATGTTTGGCCAACATAAAATAGGTTACACTCTGAACAAGGAATGCTATATATTACATTATTATCATTTCCAGAACTATTCTTAATTAACATGTTTTTTAATGTACAATTATATTTAAACACTACAGCAATGTCTAGTTTTTTCAAAAGGGGTATAACATCTAAAAAACAAACATGAAATGGCAAACAAAGCATACTATTAATTGTTTCCTTTTTCTCTAATTGAACCCTATAAAATGTTTTTTTAGTCTTATTCATACATTTTTCTAAGAAATATTTGGGATAACAAAGATCTGTTGCATTTTTTTCTATTTTAGTGAACTCCTCCTCAATGTAATCTGGGCTACAAATTCTCAATGCCCTAAGGTACATGGAGGAAAAGACTGTATGCTTTATATTTTTAGATTGACCAGAGTAAAAATGTACATATGAAAAATTTTTTGTAGGCTTTCTATATATGGAAAACTTAAATTTATCTGTTTCTCTAACTATTAAAACGTCTAAAAATAGGATACGGTTGTTTTCTTCATTTTCTATAGTGAATTTTATTGATGGTACTAATGAATTAATGATTGAAACAAAACCCTCAAGATTAAAATTTTCTTCTAAAATACCTAGAACATCATCAACATATCGATACCACACAATTTGGGAAGACCACACTGAAGGAATTACTCTAGATTCAAAAAATTCCATATATATGTTGGATAAAAGTGGGGACAAAGGATTACCCAGAGCTATACCAAAAACTTGTTCATAGAAATCTCCATTAAAACTAAATTTACACTTTTTAATGCACAAACAAATGAGCTCAATAATAGTATGGGTTGATGAAGGTAAATCATAAGCATCTAAAATACCCGACAGGAAATCCAATAAGTCATCAACCGGCACTTTGGTAAACAACGAGGTTACATCAAAACTTTCTAATCTATGTCTAGACGTAAGGTTAACTTTTTGTAATTTTTTGCAAAGATCAACAGAATTTTTTATATGAGAGGTTGAAATAGATCCTAAGATCGGGGAAAGTAGTTTGACTAAATATTTGGATAATTTATAGTTAATAGAACCTGTAGCACTGATAATTGGTCTGATTGGATATCCTGTTTTATGGGTTTTAATTAAACCATATAAATAAGGCAAAGACGGACCAGTAGAGATAAAGGCATTAATTAAGGATTTTTCTTGTTTTAAGATAGATTTTAAGTTTTTATTAAAATCTTTGATGACATCGTCTAAGGGATTAACTCTTAATTTTATGTAAGTGGAAACATCAGATAAAAGTACATACATCTTTTCTAAATAAGTTGTTTTGTTCATAATAACTAATACATTAGCTCTGTCTGCTTTTGTAATATGTAATTCACAGTCCTTTTTCAACGATTTTAAGGCTGTTAAAAACGTTTAGGGAAATTGCAGGTGTTTGCATATCCCATCACCGAATAAATAAGCCCTTTAGCAACGTCGATGTTACACTGGGGAATTATCTTAGTTTTTTCCAATTTTACAAAGGCAGAGGCAATATCTACATTATATAGATTTTTATTTACTGCAAATGATAAACCATACCCCAAGGCCTTTTTTACTTCACTTGATTCAGGTTTATCAGACAAATTTATACCACAATTTTCTTGAAAATTCTTGTTCCAATCACTAGCCTGTATTAGTCTATTCAAATTATTTTCCAAATGAACACTTAAAACTTGTAATTTCTCTCTAAGTCGGGAGTAGATCACGTTCAATACGGGTGTTCTCCAGTCAAGAAGAACATCACGCATAAAATAAAATTTAGACTTGCGTAACTGCTTAAATAATAGTTGTTCTGACCTTCTTGTAGTTTCCAGGTGTTTCTTGAGGGATAGAACATTAAAAACACTAAATGGGTGGTCGATATCTTTTCTTAGTCGAGCTGGGAGTAACGTTTTGGGGATCACATGTTCCTCTAAACAACGATGCAGAATTTCGTCGGAGTCTAGTAGAATGGGCTTTCACCAGGGAGTTTTAAAAGTCCTTTAAGAGATAAGATAGGAAGGGGAAAACGAGGCAAAAGTTACGCCTGGTGTTCATTATGTGTAGAAATCACGAAAGCTGACACGTGATGAACATAAAATGTATTATAGCCACGAAAGGAAAAATGAAAAAGACTTGATTGGAGTTAGTACTTTCATCCACTCAGGACATTATCAAACTCAGCAATGAGAATACATATACAAAGACATCGTATTTATACAGAAGGGGATCCAACACCTGTCAGTTTCTTAATAATTCCGAAGAAGTCAAATTTTAGATAAAAGGATAATACTGGATTAACGGAAAACACACCTGGGCTTAGATTCAAATTTCTACCTTGAGTACAGGAGATTAAAAAGGATTCAACAATATTCCTTTGGAAATAGTCCTTTACATGGATTACTTTTTTCGTCTTTGACCAACCAATTCTGTGACTTGACCCTAACCAGTGCGAGGCCAAGGCATTATTAAGAGAACCCCTGGAGACGGCCACCTGATGCTGTTTTAATCTGACTGGTATACTTTTTGATGTTTGGCCAACATAAAATAGGTTACACTCTGAACAAGGAATGCTATATATTACATTATTATCATTTCCAGAACTATTCTTAATTAACATGTTTTTTAATGTACAATTATATTTAAACACTAGAGCAATGTCTAGTTTTTTCAAAAGGGGTATAACATCTAAAAACAAACATGAAATGGCAAACAAAGCATATTATTAATTGTTTCCTTTCTCTCTAATTGGACCCTATAAAATGTTTTTTTAGCCTTATTCATACATTTTCTAAGAAATATTTGGGATAACAAATATCTGTTGCAATTTTTTCTATTTTAGTGAACTCCTCCTCAATGTAATCTGGGCTACAAATTCTCAATGCCCTAAGGTACATGGAGGAAAAGACTGAATGCTTTATATTTTTAGAGTGACCGGAGTAAAAATATACATATGAAGAATTATTTGTAGGCTTTCTATATATGGAAAACTTAAATTTATCTGTTTCTCTGACTATTAAAACGTCTAAAAATGGTATACGGTTGTTTTCTTCATTTTCTATAGTGAATTTTATTGATGGTACTAATGAATTAATGATTGAAACAAAACCCTCAAGATTAAAATTTTCTTCTAAAATACCTAGAACATCATCAACATATCAATACCACACAATTTGGGAAGACCATACTGAAGGAATTACTCTAGATTAAAAAAATTCCATATATATGTTGGATAAAAGTGGGGACAAAGGATTACCCATAGCCATACCAAAAACTTGTTCATAAAAATTTTCATTAGAACTAAATTTACACTTTTTAATGCACAAACAAATGAGCTCAATAATAGTATGGGTTGATGAAGGTAAATCATAAGCATCTAAAATACCCGACAGGAAATCCAATAAGTCATCAACCGGCACTTTGGTCAACAATGAAGTTACATCAAAACTTACTAATCTATGTCTAGACGTAAGGTTAACTTTTTGTAATTTTTCGCAAAGATCAACAGAAGTTTTTATATGAGAGGTTGAAATAGATCCTAAGATCGGGGAAAGTAATTTGACAAAATATTTGGATAATTCATAGTTAATAGAACCTGTAGCACTGATAATTGGTCTGATTGGATATCCTGTTTTATGGGTTTTAATTAAACCATATAAATAAGGCAAAGACGGACAAGTAGAGATAGAGGCATTAATTAAGGATTTTTCTTGTTTTAAGATAGATTTTAAGTTTTTATTAAAATCTTTGATGACATCGTCGAAGGGATTAACTCTTAATTTTATGTAAGTGGAAACATCAGATAAAAGTACATACATCTTTTCTAAATAAGTTGTTTTGTTCATAATAACTAATACATTAGCTTTGTTTGCTTTTGTAATATGTAATTCACAGTCATTTTTCAACGATTTTAAGGTTGTTAAAAACCGTTTAGGGAAATTGCAGGTGTTTGTATATCCCATCACCAAATAAATAAGCCTTTTAGCTATGTCGATGTTACACTGGGGAATTTTCTTAGTTTTTTCCAATTTTACAAAGGCAGAGGCAATATCTACACTATAAAGTTTTAAATTTACTGCAAATGATAAACCATACCCCAAGGCCTTCTTTACTTCACTTGATACAGGTTTATCAGACAAATTTATACCACAATTTTCTTGAAAATTCTTGTTCCAATCACTAGCCTGTATTAGTCTATTCAAATTATTTTCCAAATGAACACTTAAAACTTGTAATTTCTCTCTAAGTCGGGAGTAGATCACGTTCAATACGGGTGTTCTCCAGTCAAGAGGAACATCACGCATAAAATAAAATTTAGACTTGCGTAACTGCTTAAATAATAGTTGTTCTGACCTTCTTGTAGTTTCCAGGTGTTTCTTGAGGGATAGAACACTAAAATCACTAAATGGGTGGTCGATATCTTTTCTTAGTCAAGCTGGGAGTAACGTTTTGGGGATCACATGTTCCTCTAAACAACGATGCAGAAATTTTCGTCGGAGTCTAGTAGAATGGGCTTTCACCAGGGAGTTTTGAAAGTCCTTTAAGAGATAAGATAGGAAGGGGAAAACGAGGCAAAAGTTACGCGTGGCGTCCATTATGTGTAGAAATCACGAAAGCTGACACGTGATGAATATAAAATGTATTAAAGCCACGAAAGGAAAAATGAAAAAGACTTGATTGGAGTTAGTACTTTCATCCACTCAGGACATTATCAAACTCAGCAATGAGAATACATATACAAAGACATCGTATTTATACAGAAGGGGATCCAACACCTGTCAGTTTCTTAATAATTCCGAAGAAGTCAGATTTTAGATAAAAGGATAATACTGGATTAACGGAAAACACACCTGGGCTTAGATTCAAATTTCTACCTTGAGTACAGGAGATTAAAAAGGATTAAACAATATTCCTTTGGAAATAGTCATTTACATGGATTACTTTTTCCGTCTTTGACCAACCAATTCTTGACTTGACCCTAACCAGTGGGAGGCCAAGGCATTATTAAGAGAACCCCTGGAGACGGCCACCTGATGCTGTTTTAATCTGACTGGTATACTTTTGGATGTTTGGCCAACATAAAATAGGTTACACTCTGAACAAGGAATGCTATATATTACATTATTATCATTTCCAGAACTATTCTTAATTAACATGTTTTTTAATGTACAATTATATTTAAACACTAGAGCAATGTCTAGTTTTTTCAAAAGGGGTATAACATCTAAAAAACAAACATGAAATGGCAAACAAAGCATATTATTAATTGTTTCCTTTCTCTCTAATTGGACCCTATAAAATGTTTTTTTAGCCTTATTCATACATTTTTCTAAGAAATATTTGGGATAACAAAGATCTGTTGCAATTTTTTCCTATTTTAGTGAACTCCTCCTCAATGTAATCTGGGCTACAAATTCTCAATGCCCTAAGGTACATGGAGGAAAAGACTGAATGCTTTATATTTTTAGAGTGACCGGAGTAAAAATGTACATATGAAGAAATTATTTGTAGGCTTTCTATATATGGAAAACTTAAATTTATCTGTTTCTCTAACTATTAAAACGTCTAAAAATGGTATACGGTTGTTTTCTTCATTTTCTATAGTGAATTTTATTGATGGTACTAATGAATTAATGATTGAAACAAAACCCTCAAGATTAAAATTTTCTTCTAAAATACCTAGAACATCATCAACATATCGATACCACACAATTTGGGAAGACCACACTGAAGGAATTACTCTAGATTCAAAAAATTCCATATATATGTTGGATAAAAGTGGGGACAAAGGATTACCCATAGCCATACCAAAAACTTGTTCATAGAAATCTCCATTAAACTAAATTTACACTTTTTAATGCACAAACAAATGAGCTCAATAATAGTATGGGTTCATGAAGGTAAATCATAAGCATCTAAAATACCCGACAGGAAATCCAATAAGTCATCAACCGGCACTTTGGTAAACAATGAAGTTACATCAAAACTTACTAATCTATGTCTAGACGTAAGGTTAACTTTTTGTAATTTTTCGCAAAGATCAACAGAATTTTTTATATGAGAGGTTAAATAGATCCTAAGATCGGGGAAAGTAATTTGATTAAATATTTGGATAATTCATAGTTAATAGAACCTGTAGCACTGATAATTGGTCTGATTGGATATCCTGTTTTATGGGTTTTAATTAAACCATATAAATAAGGCAAAGACGGACCAGTAGAGATAAAGGCATTAATTAAGGATTTTTCTTGTTTTAAGATAGATTTTAAGTTTTTATTAAAATCTTTGATGACATCGTCTAAGGGATTAACTCTTAATTTTATGTAAGTGGAAACATCAGATAAAAGTACATACATCTTTTCTAAATAAGTTGTTTTGTTCATAATAACTAATACATTAGCTTTGTTTGCTTTTGTAATATGTAATTCACAGTCATTTTTCAACGATTTTAAGGCTGTTAAAAACCGTTTAGGGAAATTGCAGGTGTTTGCATATCCCATCACCGAATAAATAAGCCCTTTAGCAATGTCGATGTTACACTGGGGAATTTTCTTAGTTTTTTCCAATTTTACAAAGGCAGAATCAATATCTACACTATTAAGTTTTTTATTTACTGCAAATGATAAACCATACCCCAAGGCCTTTTTTACTTCACTTGATACAGGTTTATCAGACAAATTTATACCACAATTTTCTTGAAAATTCTTGTTCCAATCACTAGCCTGTATTAGTCTATTCAATTTTTTTTCCAAATGAACACTTAAAACTTGTAATTTCTCTCTAAGTCGGGAGTAGATCACGTTCAATACGGGTGTTCTCCAGTCAAGAGGAACATCACGCATAAAATAAAATTTAGACTTGCGTAACTGCTTAAATAATAGTTGTTCTGACCTTCTTGTAGTTTCCAGGTGTTTCTTGAGGGATAGAACACTAAAATCACTAAATGGGTGGTCGATATCTTTTCTTAGTCGAGCTGGGAGTAACGTTTTGGGGATCACATGTTCCTCTAAACAACAATGCAGAAATTTTCGTCGGAGTCTAGTAGAATGGGATTTCACCAGGGAGTTTTGAAAGTCCTTTAAGAGATAAGATAGGAAGGGGAAAACGAGGCAAAAGTTACGCGTGGCGTCCATTATGTGTAGAAATCACGAAAGCTGACACGTGATGAATATAAAATGTATTAAAGCCACGAAAGGAAAAATGAAAAAGACTTGATTGGAGTTAGTACTTTCATCCACTCAGGACATTATCAAACTCAGCAATGAGAATACATATACAAAGACATCGTATTTATACAGAAGGGGATCCAACAGCTGTCAGTTTCTTAATAATTCCGGAGAAGTCAGATTTTAGATAAAAGGATAATACTGGATTAACAGAAAACACACCTGGGCTTAGATTCAAATTTCTACCTTGAGTACAGGAGATTAAAAAGGATTCAACAATATTCCTTTGGAAATAGTCATTTACATGGATTACTTTTTCCGTCTTTGACCAACCAATTCTGTGACTTGACCCTAACCAGTGGGAGGCCAAGGCATTATTAATGAGAACCCCTGGAGACGGCCACCTGATGCTGTTTTAATCTGACTGGTATACTTTTGGATGTTTGGCCAACATAAAATAGGTTACACTCTGAACAAGGAATGCTATATATTACATTATTATCATTTCCAGAACTATTCCTAATTAACATGTTTTTTAATGTACAATTATATTTAAACACTACAGCAATGTCTAGTTTTTTCAAAAGGGGTATAACATCTAAAAAACAAACATGAAATGGCAAACAAAGCATATTATTAATGTTTCCTTTTTCTCTAATTGGACCCTATAAAATGTTTTTTTTAGCCTTATTCATACATTTTTCTAAGAATATTTGGGATAACAAAGATCTGTTGCAATTTTTTTCTATTTTAGTGAACTCCTCAATGTAATCTGGGCTACAAATTCTCAATGCCCTAAGGTACATGGAGGAAAAGACTGAATGCTTTATATTTTTAGAGTGACCGGAGTAAAAATGTACATATGAAGAATTATTTGTAGGCTTTCTATATATGGAAAACTTAAATTTATCTGTTTCTCTAACTATTAAAACGTCTAAAAATGGTATACGGTTGTTTTCTTCATTTTCTATAGTGAATTTTATTGATGGTACTAATGAATTAATGATTGAAACAAAACCCTCAAGATTAAAATTTTCTTCTAAAATACCTAGAACATCATCAACATATCGATACAACACAATTTGGGAAGACCACACTGAAGGAATTACTCTAGATTCAAAAAATTCCATATATATGTTGGATAAAAGTGGGGACAAAGGATTACCCATAGCCATACCAAAAACTTGTTCATAGAAATCTCCATTAAAACTAAATTTACACTTTTTAATGCACAAACAAATGAGCTCAATAATAGTATGGGTTGATGAAGGTAAATCATAAGCATCTAAAATACCCGACAGGAAATCCAATAAGTCATCAACCGGCACTTTGGTAAACAATGAAGTTACATCAAAACTTACTAATCTATGTCTAGACGTAAGGTTAACTTTTTGTAATTTTTCGCAAAGATCAACAGAATTTTTTATATGAGAGGTTAAAATAGATCCTAAGATCGGGGAAAGTAATTTGACTAAATATTTGGATAATTCATAGTTAATAGAACCTGTAGCACTGATAATTGGTCTGATTGGATATCCTGTTTTATGGGTTTTAATTAAACCATATAAATAAGGCAAAGACGGACCAGTAGAGATAAAGGCATTAATTAAGGATTTTTCTTGTTTTAAGATAGATTTTAAGTTTTTATTAAAATCTTTGATGACATCGTCTAAGGGATTAACTCTTAATTTTATGTAAGTGGAAACATCAGATAAAAGTACATACATCTTTTCTAAATAAGTTGTTATGTTCATAATAACTAATACATTAGCTTTGTCTGCTTTTGTAATATGTAATTCACAGTAATTTTTCAACGATTTTAAGGCTGTTAAAAACCGTTTAGGGAAATTGCAGGTGTTTGCATATCCCATCACCGAATAAATAAGCCCTTTAGCAATGTCGATGTTACACTGGGGAATTTTCTTAGATTTTTCCAATTTTACAAAGGCAGAGGCAATATCTACACTATTAAGTTTTTTATTTACTGCAAATGATAAACCATACCCCAAGGCCTTTTTTACTTCACTTGATACAGGTTTATCAGACAAATTTATACCACAATTTTCTTGAAAATTCTTGTTCCAATCACTAGCCTGTATTAGTCTATTCAATTTATTTTCCAAATGAACACTTAAAACTTGTAATTTCTCTCTAAGTCGGGAGTAGATCACTTTCAATACGGGTGTTCTCCAGTCAAGAGGAACATCACGCATAAAATAAAATTTAGACTTGCGTAACTGCTTAAATAATAGTTGTTCTGACCTTCTTGTAGTTTCCAGGTGTTTCTTGAGGGATAGAACACTAAAATCACTAAATGGGTGGTCGATATCTTTTCTTAGTCGAGCTGGGAGTAACGTTTTGGGGATCACATGTTCCTCTAAACAACGATGCAGAAATTTTCGTCGGAGTCTAGTAGAATGGGATTTCACCAGGGAGTTTTGAAAGTCCTTTAAGAGATAAGATAGGAAGGGGAAAACGAGGCAAAAGTTACGCGTGGCGTCCATTATGTGTAGAAATCACGAAAGCTGACACGTGATGAATATAAAATGTATTAAAGCCACGAAAGGAAAAATGAAAAAGACTTGATTGGAGTTAGTACTTTCATCCACTCAGGACATTATCAAACTCAGCAATGAGAATACATATACAAAGACATCGTATTTATACAGAAGGGGATCCAACAGCTGTCAGTTTCTTAATAATTCCGGAGAAGTCAGATTTTAGATAAAAGGATAATACTGGATTAACGGAAAACACACCTGGGCTTAGATTCAAATTTCTACCTTGAGTACAGGAGATTAAAAAGGATTCAACAATATTCCTTTCGGAAATAGTCATTTACATGGATTTCTTTTTCCGTCTTTGACCAACCAATTCTGTGACTCGACCCTAACCAGTGGGAGGCCAAGGCATTATTAAGAGAACCCCTGGAGACGGCCACCTGATGCTGTTTTAATCTGACTGGTATACTTTTGGATGTTTGGCCAACATAAAATAGGTTACACTCTGAACAAGGAATGCTATATATTACATTATTATCATTTCCAGAACTATTCTAAATTAACATGTTTTTTAATGTACAATTATATTTAAACACTACAGCAATGTCTAGTTTTTTCAAAAGGGGTATAACATCTAAAAAACAAACATGAAATGACAAACAAAGCATATTATTAATTGTTTCCTTTTTCTCTAATTGGACCCTATAAAATGTTTTTTTAGCCTTATTCATACATTTTTCTAAGAATATTTGGGATAACAAAGATCTGTTGCAATTTTTTTTCTATTTTAGTGAACTCCTCAATGTAATCTGTGCTACAAATTCTCAATGCCCTAAGGTACATGGAGGAAAAGACTGAATGCTTTATATTTTTAGAGTGACCGGAGTAAAAATGTACATATGAAGAATTATTTGTAGGCTTTCTATATATGGAAAACTTAAATTTATCTGTTTCTCTAACTATTAAAACGTCTAAAAATGGTATACGGTTGTTTTCTTCATTTTCTATAGTGAATTTTATTGATGGTACTAATGAATTAATGATTGAAACAAAACCCTCAAGATTAAAATTTTCTTCTAAAATACCTAGAACATCATCAATATATCGATACAACACAATTTGGGAAGACCACACTGAAGGAATTACTCTAGATTCCAAAAATTCCATATATATGTTGGATAAAAGTGGGGACAAAGGATTACCCATAGCCATACCAAAAACTTGTTCATAGAAATCTCCATTTAAACTAAATTTACACTTTTTAATGCACAAACAAATGAGCTCAATAATAGTATGGGTTGATGAAGGTAAATCATAAGCATCTAAAATACCCGACAGGAAATCCAATAAGTCATCAACCGGCACTTTGGTAAACAATGAAGTTACATCAAAACTTACGAATCTATGTCTAGACGTTAGGTTAACTTTTTGTAATTTTTCGCAAAGATCAACAGAATTTTTTATATGAGAGGTTAAAATAGATCCTAAGATAGGGGAAAGTAATTTGACTAAATATTTGGATAATTCATAGTTAATAGAACCTGTAGCACTGATAATTGGTCTGATTGAATATCCTGTTTTATGGGTTTTAATTGAACCATATAAATAAGGCAAAGACGGACCAGTAGAGATAAAGGCATTAATTAAGGATTTTTCTTGTTTTAAAATAGATTTTAAGTTTTTAAAAAAATCTTTGATGACAGCGTCTAACGGATTAGCTCTTAATTTTATGTAAGTGGAAACATCAGATAAAAGTACATACATCTTTTTTAAATAAGTTGTTATGTTCATAATAACTAATACATTAACTTTGTCTGCTTTGGTAATATGTAATTCACAGTAATTTTTCAACGATTTTAAGGCTGTTAAAAACCGTTTAGGGAAAAAGCAGGTGTTTGCATATCCCCTCACCGAATAAATAAGCCCTTTAGCAATGTCAATGTTACACTGGGGAATTTTCTTAGTTTTTTCCAATTTTACAAAGGCAGAGGCAATATCTACACTATTAAGTTTTTAATTTACTGCAAATGATAAACCATACCCCAAGGCCTTTTTTACTTCACTTGATAGAGGTTTATCAGACAAATTTATACCATAATTTTCTTGAAAATTCTTGTTCCAATCACTAGCCTGTATTAGTCTATTCAATTTATTTTCCAAATGAACACTTAAAACTTGTAATTTCTCTCTAAGTCGGGAGTAGATCACTTTCAATACGGGTGATCTCCAGTCAAGAGGAACATCACGCATAAAATAAAATTTAGACTTGCGTAACTGCTTAAATAATAGTTGTTCTGACCTTCTTGTAGTTTCCAGGTGTTTCTTGAGGGATAGAACACTAAAATCACTAAATGGGTGGTCGATATCTTTTCTTAGTCAAGCTGGGAGTAACGTTTTGGGGATCACATGTTCCTCTAAACAACGATGCAGAAATTTTCGTCGGAGTCTAGTTGAATGGGCTTTCACCAGGGAGTTTTGAAAGTCCTTTAAGAGATAAGATAGGATGGGGAAAACGAGGCAAAAGTTACGCGTGGCGTCCATTATGTGTAGAAATCACGAAAGCTGACACGTGATGAATATAAAATGTATTAAAGCCACGAAAGGAAAAATGAAAAAGACTTGATTGGAGTTAGTACTTTCATCCACTCAGGACATTATTAAACTCAGCAATGAGAATGCATATACAAAGACATCGTATTTATACAGAAGGGGATCCAACAGCTGTCAGTTTCTTAATAATTCCGGAGAAGTCAGATTTTAGATAAAAGGATAATACTGGATTAACGGAAAACACACCTGGGCTTAGATTCAAATTTCTACCTTGAGTACAGGAGATTAAAAAGGATTAAACAATATTCCTTTGGATATAGTCATTTACATGGATTACTTTTTCCGTCTTTGACAAACCAATTCTTTGACTTGACCCTAACCAGTGGGAGGCCAAGGCATTATTAAGAGAACCCCTGGAGACGGCCACCTGATGCTGTTTTAATCTGACTGGTATACTTTTGGATGTTTGGCCAACATAAAATAGGTTACACTCTGAATAAGGAATGCTATATATTACATTATTATCATTTCCAGAACTATTCTTCATTAACATGTATTTTAATGTATAATTATATTTAAACACTAGAGCAATGTCTAGTTTTTTCAAAAGGGGTATAACATCTAAAAAACAAACATGAAATGACAAACAAAGCATATAATTAATTGTTTCCTTTTTCTCTAATTGGACCCTATAAAATGTTTTTTTAGCCTTATTCATACATTTTTCTAAGAATATTTGGGATAACAAAGATCTGTTGCAATTTTTCTCTACATTAGTGAACTCCTCCTCAAAGTAATCGGGGCTACAACTTCTCAATGCCCTAAGGTACATGGAGGAAAAGACTGAATGCTTTATATTTTCAGAGTGACCGGAGTAAAAATGTACATATGAAGAAATATTTGTAGGCTTTCTATATATGGAAAACTGAAATTTATCTGTTTCTCTAACTATTAAAACGTCTAAAAATGGTACACGGTTGTTTTCTTCATTTTCTATAGTGAATTTTATTGATGGTACTAATGAATTAATAATTGAAACAAAACCCTCAAGATTAAAATTTTCTTCTAATATGCCTAGAACATCATCAACATATCGATACAACACAATTTGGGAAGACCACACTGAAGAAATTACTTCAGATTCAAAAAATTCCATATATATGTTGGATAAAAGTGGGGACAAAGGATTACCCATAGCCATACCAAAAACTTGTTCATAGAAATCTCCATTAAAACTAAATTTACACTTTTTATTGCACAAATAAATGAGCTCAATAATAGTAAGGGTTGATGAAGGTAAATCATAAGCATCTAAAATACCCGACAGGAAATCCAATAAGTCATCAACCGGCACTTTGGTAAACAATGAAGTTACATCAAAACTTACTAATCTATGTCTAGACGTAAGGTTAACATTTTGTAATTTTTCGCAAAGATCAACAAAATTTTTTATATGAGAGGTTAAAATAGATCCTAAGATCGGGGAATGCAATTTGATTAAATATTTGGATAATTCATAGTTAATAGAACCTGTAGCACTGATAATTGGTCTGATTGTATATCCTGTTTTATGGGTTTTAATTAAACCATATAAATAAGGCAAAGACGGACCAGTAGAAATAAAGGCATTAATTAAGGATTTTTCTTGTTATGAGATAGATTTTAAGTTTTTATTAAAATCTTTGATGACATCGTCTAAGGGATTAACTCTTAATTTTATGTAAGTGGAAACATCAGATAAAAGTACATACATCTTTTCTAAATAAGTTGTTATGTTCATAATAACTAATACATTAGCTTTGTCTGCTTTTGTAATATGTAATTCACAGTCATTTTCAACGATTTTAAGGCTGTTAAAAACCGTTTGGGGAATTGAAGGTGTTTGCATATCCCATCACCGAATAAATAAGCCCTTTAGCAATGTCGATGTTACACGGGAATTTTCTCAGTTTTTTTGAATTTTACAAAGGCAGAAGCAATATCTACACTATTAAGTTTTTTATTTATTGCAAATGATAAACCATACCCCAAGGCCTTTTTTACTTCACTTGATACATGTTTATCACACAAATTTATACCACAATTTTCTTGAAAATTCTTGTTCCAATCACTAGCCTGTATTAGTGTATTCAATTTATTTTCCAAATGAACACTTAAAACATGTAATTTCTCTCTAAGTTGGGAGTAGATCAAGTTCAATCAGGGTGTTCTCCAGTCAAGAAGAACATCACGCATAAAATAAAATTTAGACTTGCGTAACTGCTTAAATAATAGTTGTTCTGACCTTCTTGTAGTTTCCAAGTGTTTCTTGAGGGATAGAACACTAAAATCACTAAATGGGTGGTCGATATCTTTTCTTAGTCAAGCTGGGAGTAACGTTTTGGGGATCACATGTTCCTCTAAACAACGATGCAGAAATTTTCGTCGGAGTCTAGTAGAATGGGCTTTCACCAGGGAGTTTTGAAAGTCCTTTAAGAGATAAGATAGGATGGGGAAAACGAGGCAAAAGTTACGCGTGGCGTCCATTATGTGTAGAAATCACGAAAGCTGACACGTGATGAATATAAAATGTATTATAGCCACGAAAGGAAAAATGAAAAAAACTTGATTGGAGTTAGTACTTTCATCCACTCAGGACATTATCAAACTCAGCAATGAGAATACATATACAAAGACATCGTATTTATACAGAAGGGGATCCAACAGCTGTCAGTTTCTTAATAATTCCGGAGAAGTCAGATTTTAGATAAAAGGATAATACTGGATTAACGGAAAACACACCTGGGCTTAGATTCAAATTTCTACCTTGAGTATAGGAGATTAAAAAGGATTCAACAATATTCCTTTCGGAAATAGTCATTTACATGGATTTCTTTTTCCGTCTTTGACCAACCAATTCTGTGACTCGACCCTAACCAGTGGGAGGCCAAGGCATTATTATGAGAACCCCTGGAGACGGCCACCTGATGTTGTTTTAATCTGACTGGTATACTTTTGGATGTTTGGCCAACATAAAATAGGTTACACTCTGAACAAGGAATGCTATATATTACATTATTATCATTTCCAGAACTATTCTAAATTAACATGTTTTTTAATGTACAATTATATTTAAACACTACAGCAATGTCTAGTTTTTTCAAAAGGGGTATAACATCTAAAAAACAAACATGAAATGACAAACAAAGCATATTATTAATTATTTCCTTTTTCTCTAATTGGACCCTATAAAATGTTTTTTTAGCCTTATACATTTTTCTAAGAATATTTGAGATAACAAAGATCTGTTGCAATTTTTTTTCTATTTTAGTGAACTCCTCAATGTAATCTGTGCTACAAATTCTCAATGCCCTAAGGTACATGGAGGAAAAGACTGAATGCTTTATATTTTTAGAGTGACCGGAGTAAAAATGTACATATGAAGAATTATTTGTAGGCTTTCTATATATGGAAAACTTAAATTTATCTGTTTCTCTGACTATTAAAACGTCTAAAAATGGTATACGGTTGTTTTCTTCATTTTCTATAGTGAATTTTATTGATGGTACTAATGAATTAATGATTGCAACAAAACCCTCAAGATTAAAATTTTCTTCTAAAACACCTAGAACATCATCAATATATCGATACAACACAATTTGGGAAGACCACACTGAAGGAATTACTCTAGATTAAAAAAATTCCATATATATGTTGGATAAAAGTGGGGACAAAGGATTACCCATAGCCATACCAAAAACTTGTTCATAGAAATCTCCATTAAAACTAAATTTACACTTTTTAATGCACAAACAAATGAGCTCAATAATAGTATGGGTTGATGAAGGTAAATCATAAGCATCTAAAATACCCGACAGGAAATCCAATAAGTCATCAACCGGCACTTTGGTAAACAATGAAGTTACATCAAAACTTACTAATCTATGTCTAGACGTTAGGTTAACTTTTTGTAATTTTTCGCAAAGATCAACAGAATTTTTTATATGAGAGGTTAAAATAGATCCTAAGATAGGGGAAAGTAATTTGACTAAATATTTGGATAATTCATAGTTGATAGAACCTGTAGCACTGATAATTGGTCTGATTGGATATCCTGTTTTATGGGTTTTAATTAAACCATATAAATAAGGCAAAGACGGACCAGTAGAGATAAAGGCATTAATTAAGGATTTTTCTTGTTTTAAGATAGATTTTAAGTTTTTAAAAAAATCTTTGATGACATCGTCTAACGGATTAGCTCTTAATTTTATGTAAGTGGAAACATCAGAAAAAAGTACATACATCTTTTCTAAATAAGTTGTTATGTTCATAATAACTAATACATTAACTTTGTCTGCTTTTGTAATATGTTATTTTTATTAGTAAAATAAATTTTTGAATATACTTACCCGATAATCATGTAGCTGTCAACTCCGTTGCCCGACAGAATTCTATGGAGGGATACGCCAGCTATCACAATACTAGAAGGGGGTGTACTTACCAGCGCCACCTGTGGCCAGGTACTCAAGTACTTCTTGTTGACACCTCCTCAATTATTCCTCGGTCCACTGGTTCTCTATGGGGAGGAAGGGAGGGTCGATTAAATCATGATTATCGGGTAAGTATATTCAAAAATTTATTTTACTAATAAAAATAACATTTTTCAATATTAAACTTACCCGATAATCATGTAGCTGATTCACACCCAGGGGGGTGGGTGAAAACCAGTGTACAAGATTAAAGGATAGCTAAGTATCCCGTATTTCATATAATCAGTTATCCACAATAACAATGAAATAATAAGTACCTGGTAAGGAAGTCGACTTGAACCGTTACTCTGCCTTTAATAAGATCGTCTTCCTTACTGAGCGCAGCGTTCCTCTTGGGAGGCTGAATCAACTCAAAGGTGCTAAAGTATACAGGGCTGCAACCCATACTAAAGGACCTCATCACAACCTTTAACCTCGGCGCTTCTCAAGAAAGAATTGACCACCCGCCAAATTAACAAGGATGTGGAAGGCTTCTTAGCCGACCGTACAACCCATAAAAAGTAATCAAGAGAAAGGTTAAAAGGTTATGGGATTATGGGAATGTAGTGGCTGAGCCCTCGCCTACTACTGCATTCGTTGCTACGAATGGTCCCAGGGTGTAGCAGTACTCGTAAAGAGACTGGACATCTTTGAGATAGAATGATGCGAACACTGACTTGCTTCTCCAATAGGTTGCATCCATAACACTCTGCAGAGAATGGCTCTGTTTGAAGGCCACTGAAGTAGCCACAGCTCCCACTTCATGTGTCCTTACCTTCAGCAAAGCAAGGTCTTCTTCCTTCAGATGAGAATGTGTTTCTCTAATCAGAAGCCTGAATAGTAAGAAACTGAGTTCTTAGAACTTGGAAAAGAAGGTTTCTTGAAAGCACACTATAAGGCTTCTGATTGTCCTTGTAAAGGTAAAGACCTTTTTAGATAGTACCTAAGAGCTCTAACTGGGCAAAGTACTCTCTTCAGATCATTCCCCACCAAGTTGGACAGGCTTGGGATCTCGAACGACTTAGGCCAAGGACGTGAAGGAAGCTCGTTTAGCAAAAACCGAGCTGCAAGGAACATGTAGCCGTTTCAGATGTGAAAACAATGATCCTGCTGAAGGCGTGGATCTCACTTACTCTTTTAGCTGTTGTCAAGCACACGAGGAAAAGAGTTTTTAATGTGAGGTCCTAAAAAGAGGCTGATTGGAGAGGTTCAAATCTTGATGACATAAGGAACCTTAGGACCACGTCTAGATTCCAGCCTGGAGTGGACAACCGACGTTCCTTTGAGGTCTCAAAAGACCTAGGGAGGTCCTGTAGATCTTTGTTGGTGGAAAGATCCAAGCCTCTGTGGCGGAAAACCGCTGCCAACATACTTCTGTAACCCTTGATCGTATGAGCTGAAAGGGATCTTACTTTCCTTAGATATAACAGGAAGTCAGCAATCTGGGTTACAGTGGTACTGGTTGAGGAAACTGCATTGGTCTTGTACCAGCTACGGAAGACTTCCCCTATAGACTGATAGATTCTGAGAGTGGATGTTCTCCTTGCTTTGGCAATCGCTCTGGCTGCCTCCTTCGAAAAGCCCCTAGCTCTTGAGAGTCTTTCGAAAGTCTGAAGGCAGTCAGACGAAGAGCGTGGAGGATTGGGTGTACCTTCTTTACGTGAGGTAGACTTAGAAGGTTCACTCTTAGAGGAAGAGTCCTGGGAATGTCGACCAGCCATTGCAGTACCTCTAAGAACCATTCTCTCGCGGGCCAGAGCGGAGCCAACCAACGTCAGCCGTGTCCCTTTGTGAGAGGAGAACTTCTGAAGTACCCTGTTGACAATCTTGAACGGCGGGAATGCATACAGGTCGAGATGGAACCAATCCAGCAGAAAAGCATCCACGTGAACTGCTGCTGGGTCTGGAATCGGAGAACAATACAACAGGAGTCTCTAGGTTATCGAGGTAGTGAACAGATCTATGGTTGGCTGACCCCACAGGGCCCAAAGTCTGCTGCAAACATTCTTGAGAAGGGTCCACTCTGTGGGGATGACCTGACCCTTCCGTCTGAGGTGATCTGCCATGACATTCATACCGCCCTGAATGAACCTCGTTACCAGTTAGCTTTCGATCTTTAGACCAGATGAGTAGGTCCCTTGCGATCTAGAACAACTTCCACGAAAGAGTCCCTCCCTGCTTGAAGTTGTAAGCCAGGGCTGTGGTGTTGTCAGAGTCCACCTCCACCACTTTGTTAAGCTGGAGGGACTTGAAGTTTATCAAGGCCAGAATAACCGCCAACAACTCCTTGCAATTGATGTGAAGTGTCCTTTGCTCCTGATTCCATGTTCCCGAGCATTCTTGTCCGTCCAAAGTCGCACCCCAGCCCGTGTCTGATGCGTCCGAGAGGAGACGGCGGTCGTGTTTCTGAACAGCCAAAGGTAGACTTCCTTGAGAAGAAAGCTGTTCTTACACCACGCGAGAGAAGACCTCCTCTCTTCGGAAACAGGAACTGAGACCGTCTCTAGCGTCATGTCCTTTATCCAGTGAGCAGCTAGATGATACTGAAGGGGGGGGGAGGTGGAGTCTCCCTAACACGATGAACAGGGCCAGCGATGAAAGTGTCCCTGTTAGACTCATCCACTACCTGACTGAGCATCGGTTCCTTCTCAGCATGCTCTGGATGCATTCTAGGGCTTGGAAGATCCTTGGGGCCGACGGAAAAGTCCGAAAAGCTCGACTCTGAAGATCCATACCCAAGGAGACAATGGTCTGGGATGGGACGAGCTGAGACTCCTCAAAATTGACCAGGAGGCCCAGTTCCTTGGTCAGATCCATAGTCCATTTGAAAATCTCCAGACAGCGACGACTTGTGGGAGCTCTTAAAAGCCAGTCGTCTGACGGAGCCGGACACAAGATCATGGTACTGCTGCACAGTCTGTGAACTGTCAATCATGGGCAAGCGAGGAAGTACAGTGACAACCCGAATCTGTCTAGACTGTCTGGGTCGTACAGACAAACTCCTTATCGGGTTGCTGAGGTTGCCGCACTGCGTCACAACAAGTCACTTCTGTTGGTTGTTGAACGTCTTCCCCGTGACACATTGACTCCGTAAACAAAAAATCCTCTAACAAGGACTAAGCTTGGACTGCATGTCTTGTAACACAGCTCAAGGTCTATGGGAGCAGGTGTGGTAACAGACGGGATTAGCGACTGAAGTGGAACCATTACCTTCCCTGGAAGCATGTTATGCTTAAATAAAAGTCCATAGGAGGCTATGCAGCTAAAGGCTCCCTCCAAATGACAGAGTCCTCAAGGGAATATCAGAAGGAGGGAGAAAAGAACTTTCTCATCTACAGGGACCATATCCTAGAAAAGCTAAGTTCTCTCAGTGAGGGTTCACTGGTGCAAAAGCAGCAGACTAGAAGGCAACGTTATGAAACTGCTTGACAGTCTAGTGAGTTGGCAACAACCAAAGATGTGTGACTGAGAAGCATGCGGTAAGGTATGCAGAGCATGTTGTATGCAGAGTATGCTGTATGCAGAGCATGCTGTATGTAGAGCATGTTGTATGCAGAGCATGCTGAATGCAGAGCATGCTGTATGCAGAGCATGTTGTATGCAGAGCATGCTGAATGCAGAGCATGCTGTATGCAGAGCATGTTGTATGCAGAGCATGCTGTATGCAGAGCATGCTGTATGTAGAGCATGTTGTATGCAGAGCATGCTGAATGCAGAGCATGCTGTATGCAGAGCATGTAATATGCAGAGCATGCTGTAAGCAGAGCATGTAAGGTAAGCAGAGCGTGTGCATGGCGTTTAACATTTCTCAGAAATTCCATGACCAGTGCTAGAGTGCTTTATGCATGCTTGCATGGGGTTTTAATATCAACATAATATATACCTTACATTCATAACTCAAGATTCATATTTTTGCCATATTTTGCGATATTGTTAAAAATATATTGCCAGGAATACAAATATATTTTTATAAGTAATACAAATAACCTCCATTATCATAAGGTTTGAAAATGGAGGTAAGGTATGCTGAACAGCAGAGTCAGAACGAGCTGGAACAACAATAGTTGTGGTTTCCTCTTCAAGACTCTGTTGAGGGAACACCTGAGGCTCAGTCTGCAAAGGCTGATCAAAGGAAGTAGCAGAAGGTAGGCGCATGGGTGGAGGAGGCTGACTCCTGGCATGAGTGGTTGAACCCAATGGTTGCGCTTGCTGAGCTGTTGGCGGAAGCGGAGTAGCAAGTTCCTGTTCCTGTGGTGTGAGCGGAGCGCGATGAGGTTGAGGCTGCGCAGAACAAGGTAAATGTCTCGCAAGCTGAGGCTCCTGAGGCGCAAGGCCAAGGTGTAGTGGTGCTTGCCTTGTGGAGGGTTGAGCTCGCTGCAGCGAGAGCTGAGGAGACTGACTCATGGACGGGAGAGGTTGTTGTACCTCAACCGAGAGTTGCACCACTGGTGGAGCAGCAAGTGGAGGCGGAGGAAGAGAGGTATAATCCTCCTGATCCCATTGTAAAGGTTGCCTTAAGGAAGGCGGAGGCTGAACACCACTGGGAACAGCAAACTCAGAACGTGGCTCAACATCGTACGCCTGGCAGGTGGTACTGCGATCAGGCGGAGCGAGCGCAGGCAGAGCGAGCGCAGGCGGAGCGAGCGCAGGCGGAGGGAGTGTAGGCGGAGGCGGAGGCGCAACACTCTCAGCCCGACACTCACGCATCAAGTCCGAAAGCTGTGCTTGCATGGACTGTAGTAGAGTCCACTTGGGGTCGGCAGAAACTACAGTAGGCTGAGGTAAAGCCTTAACAGTCGAGCTCTGTTGTGGCAGAACCTTACTCCTCTTAGGCGGAGTGCATTCAACTGATGACTGAGGAGAGTCAGAGCTAACCCAATGACTGCATCCGGGTTGTTGAACTCTAACTTCGTACGTCTGGCATAGGTCTGGACTTTACGTTTAAGAGGTCTTGAGACCTGAGACCAGCGTTTTCTCCCCTAAATTTCTTCTGCAGACGAGCAAAATAAGGGCTCAATCGTCTGCGGGTGGGAGTGACGGTCTCGGTAAGACACGCCCACAACCACCGAGGATACTTCTGTGCGCCGATCAAGGCCTGCTGAACCCTTCTGCCCTTCGACATTGCTTCTCCCCTGGGCTTGGGAGCTTGCAAGAGGTCCCGGACTGGGAGGACGACTGGCGCGCACAGAAGTACCCTCACGCACAACACTGACACACTTTGCGCTAATCACTTATCACTTTGATTTTCTGTTTGCACTTATTTCACTGAACTCGAAACTTTAAGTGGTTTGTACCTGAAACACGCAATTCTATCCTTTCTCAAAAGTTAGTAATTGCGAAAACAGAATTACAATGTAACAGAAAAATCTAATGAAAGATAAATAATTCAGTGGCTGGAAAGAGACTAAACACTAGATCACTCTAGAAACGTTTACCTTCTTCCCCTA
Organism: Palaemon carinicauda; assembly: GCF_036898095.1. Taxonomy (NCBI): domain Eukaryota; kingdom Metazoa; phylum Arthropoda; class Malacostraca; order Decapoda; family Palaemonidae; genus Palaemon; species Palaemon carinicauda. Next base: position 536,595 of record NC_090747.1, on the reverse strand, counting down.
AAGAGACTAGGGAGAAGAGCAAAAACGATAACAACGTTACTCGCTTGAATGAAACGTTTATCCTCCTCTTTCTCCCTCCGTCTCTATCTCTCTCTCTCTCTCTCTCTCTCTTGACTTAGAACCTGAGAGAAGAGCCCAATCATATATATCGTTAAAACATATTATTGTTAAAGGAAAAAACTGAAATATTTCCCAAAATGAAAAGTTCCTTTATTAGGATTAAAACCATTAAGTTAAGAAAGAATGAACAAAACGCTAGACACGGTTACTCTTACTGCAACGTGAAACCGTGAAAATTCTTTCTCTATCGTAACGATAGAGCGCAAGTTGAACGTTCTGAACGTCAACAACTGCAGAGACAAAACAAAACGTTAGTTCAACTTTGAAAACAGTACGAGACTATCAAAGAAATTCTTTCAAAGACATTAAAATAGCATAATATGTTAACAGGTAAAACCAAAATGACGGGCTCAATGTTAATTAACTTCGGTACCAAGAAAAGACCGCCTACTATTAGGAAGGTCGAATATAAACAAATATAAAAATTAATTTTAATAAGTTTATAATAAAAGGAAGTTAATCGAAGAGGCCTATAAGAGGCGGAGAGATATAAAATAAATCTATAACTTTTGTTAAGCAAAATTAAGAAAGAGAGTCTATACTCTCTTAGACACCAACACTTCCGTCTAAGGGAAGGGTCGGCCATTTAAAGGTGAAAGAGAGTTCATACTCTCTTCGTCACCATAATTAATCAAATTAATTCCAAAAGCTAACTAAGCTAAAATAGAAGTTTCCAGTAAAGCGACAGCCGAAATCAAAGAGAAATACTTCATCAAAGTCGTGAAAATACTCCAAGAACATAAGCGTATCCCAGAACGTCTTGCCGGAAGCACGACAGAGGAATAATTGAGGAGGTGTCAACAAGAAGTACTTGAGTACCTGGCCACAGGTGGCGCTGGTAAGTACACCCCCTTCTAGTATTGTGATAGCTGGCGTATCCCTCCATAGAATTCTGTCGGGCAACGGAGTTGACAGCTACATGATTATCGGGTAAGTTTAATATTGAAAAATGTAATTCACAGTAATTTTTCAACGATTTTAAGGCTGTTAAAAACCGTTTAGGGAAATTGCAGGTGTTTGCATATCCCCTCATCGAATAAATAAGCCCTTTAGCAATGTCAATGTTACACTGGGGAATTTTCTTAGTTTTTTCCAATTTTACAAAGGCAGAGGCAATATCTACACTATTAAGTTTTTTATTTACTGCAAATGATAAACCATACCCCAAGGCCTTTTTTACTTCACTCGATAGAGGTTTATCAGACAAATTTATACCATAATTTTCTTGAAAATTCTTGTTCCAATCACTAGCCTGTATTAGTCTATTCAATTTATTTTCCAAATGAACACTTAAAACTTGTAATTTCTCTCTAAGTCGGGAGTAGATCACTTTCAATACGGGTGTTCTCCAGTCAAGAGGAACATCACGCATAAAATAAAATTTAGACTTGCGTAACTGCTTAAATAATAGTTGTTCTGACCTTCTTGTAGTTTCCAAGTGTTTCTTGAGGGATAGAACACTAAAATCACTAAATGGGTGGTCGATATCTTTTCTTAGTCAAGCTGGGAGTAACGTTTTGGGGATCACATGTTCCTCTAAACAACGATGCAGAAATTTTCGTCGGAGTCTAGTAGAATGGGCTTTCACCAGGGAGTTTTGAAAGTCCTTTAAGAGATAAGATAGGATGGGGAAAACGAGGCAAAAGTTACGCGTGGCGTCCATTATGTGTAGAAATCACGAAAGCTGACACGTGATGAATATAAAATGTATTAAAGCCACGAAAGGAAAAATGAAAAAGACTTGATTGGAGTTAGTACTTTCATCCACTCAGGACATTATCAAACTCAGCAATGAGAATACATATACAAAGACATCGTATTTATACAGAAGGGGATCCAACAGCTGTCAGTTTCTTAACAATTCCGGAGAAGTCAGATTTTAGATAATAGGATAATACTGGATTAACGGAAAACACACCTAGGCTTAGATTCAAATTTCTACCTTGAGTACAGGAGATTAAAAAGGATTCAACAATATTCCTTTCAGAAATAGTCATTTACATGGATTTCTTTTTCCGTCTTTGACCAACCAATTCTGTGACTCGACCCTAACCAGTGGGAGGCCAAGGCATTATTATGAGAACCCCTGGAGACGGCCACCTGATGCTGTTTTAATCTGACTGGTATACTTTTGGATGTTTGGCCAACATAAAATAGGTTACACTCTGAACAAGGAATGCTATATATTATATTATTATCATTTCCAGAACTATTCTAAATTAACATGTTTTTTAATGTACAATTATATTTAAACACTACAGCAATGTCTAGTTTTTTCAAAAGGGGTATAACATCTAAAAAACAAACATGAAATGACAAACAAAGCATATTATTAATTATTTCCTTTTTCTCTAATTGGACCCTATAAAATGTTTTTTTCAGCCTTATACATTTTTCTAAGAATATTTGAGATAACAAAGATCTGTTGCAATTTTTATTCTATTTTAGTAAACTCCTCAATGTAATCTGTGCTACAAATTCTCAATGCCCTAAGGTACATGGAGGAAAAGACTGAATGCTTTATATTTTTAGAGTGACCGGAGTAAAAATGTACATATGAAGAATTATTTGTAGGCTTTCTATATATGGAAAACTTAAATTTATCTGTTTCTCTAACTATTAAAACGTCTAAAAATGGTATACGGTTGTTTTCTTCATTTTCTATAGTGAATTTTATTGATGGTACTAATGAATTAATGATTGCAACATAACCCTCAAGATTGAAATTTTCTTCTAAAACACCTAGAACATCATCAATATATCGATACAACACAATTTGGGAAGACCACACTGAAGAATTACTCTAGATTCAAAAAATTCCATATATATGTTGGATAAAAGTGGGGACAAAGGATTACTCATAGCCATACCAAAAACTTGTTCATAGAAATCTCCATTAAAACTAAATTTAACTTTTTAATGCACAAACAAATGAGCTCAATAATAGTATGGGTTGATGAAGGTAAATCATAAGCATCTAAAATACCCGACAGGAAATCCAATAAGTCATCAACCGGCACTTTGGTAAACAATGAAGTTACATCAAAACATACTAATCTATGTCTAGACGTTAGGTTAACTTTTTGTAATTTTTCGCAAAGATCAACAGAATTTTTTATATGAGAGGTTAAAATAGATCCTAAGATAGGGGAAAGTAATTTGACTAAATATTTGGATAATTCATAGTTAATAGAACCTGTAGCACTGATAATTGGTCTGATTGAATATCCTGTTATATGGGTTTTAATTAAACCATATAAATAAGGCAAAGACGGACCAGTAGAGATAAAGGCATTAATTAAGGATTTTTCTTGTTTTAAGATAGATTTTAAGTTTTTAAAAAAATCTTTGATGACATCGTCTAACGGATTAGCTCTTAATTTTATGTAAGTGGAAACATCAGATAAAAGTACATACATCTTTTCTAAATAAGTTGTTATGTTCATAATAACTAATACATTAACTTTGTCTGCTTTTGTAATATGTAATTCACAGTAATTTTTCAACGATTTTAAGGCTGTTAAAAACCGTTTAGGGAAATTGCAGGTGTTTGCATATCCCCTCACCGAATAAATAAGCCCTTTAGCAATGTCAATGTTACACTGGGGAATTTTCTTAGTTTTTTCCAATTTTACAAAGGCAGAGGCAATATCTACACTATTAAGTTTTTTATTTACTGCAAATGATAAACCATACCCCAAGGCCTTTTTTACTTCACTTGATAGAGGTATATCAGACAAATTTATACCATAATTTTCTTGAAAATTCTTGTTCCAATCACTAGCCTGTATTAGTCTATTCAATTTATTTTCCAAATGAACACTTAAAACTTGTAATTTCTCTCTAAGTCGGGAGTAGATCACTTTCAATACGGGTGATCTCCAGTCAAGAGGAACATCACGCATAAAATAAAATTTAGACTTGCGTAACTGCTCAAATAATAGTTGTTCTGACCTTCTTGTAGTTTCCAGGTGTTTCTTGAGGGATAGAACACTAAAATCACTAAATGGGTGGTCGATATCTTTTCTTAGTCAAGCTGGGAGTAACGTTTTGGGGATCACATGTTCCTCTAAACAACGATGCAGAAATTTTCGTCGGAGTCTAGTTGAATGGGCTTTCACCAGGGAGTTTTGAAAGTCCTTTAAGAGATAAGATAGGATGGGGAAAACGAGGCAAAAGTTACGCGTGGCGTCCATTATGTGTAGAAATCACGAAAGCTGACACGTGATGAATATAAAATGTATTAAAGCCACGAAAGGAAAAACGAAAAAGACTTGATTGGAGTTAGTACTTTCATCCACTCAGACATTATCAAACTCAGCAATGAGAATGCATATACAAAGACATCGTATTTATACAGAAGGGGATCCAACACCTGTCAGTTTCTTAATAATTCCGGAGAAGTCAGATTTTAGATAAAAGGATAATACTGGATTAACGGAAAACACACCTGGGCTTAGATTCAAATTTCTACCTTGAGTACAGGAGATTAAAAAGGATTAAACAATATTCCTTTGGATAGAGTCATTTACATGGATTACTTATTCCGTCTTTGACAAACCAATTCTTTGACTTGACCCTAACCAGTGGGAGGCCAAGGCATTATTAAGAGAACCCCTGGAGACGGCCACCTGATGCTGTTTTAATCTGACTGGTATACTTTTGGATGTTTGGCCAACATAAAATAGGTTACACTCTGAATAAGGAATGCTATATATTACATTATTATCATTTCCAGAACTATTCTTCATTAACATGTTTTTTAATGTACAATCATATTTAAACACTAGAGCAATGTCTAGTTTTTTCAAAAGGGGTATAACATCTAAAAACAAACATGAAATGACAACCAAAGCATATAATTAATTGTTTCCTTTTTCTCTAATTGGACCCTATAAAATGTTTTTTTAGCCTTATTCATGCATTTTTCTAAGAATATTTGGGATAACAAAGATCTGTTGCAATTTTTCTCTACATTAGTGAACTCCTCCTCAAAGTAATCGGGGCTACAACTTCTCAATGCCCTAAGGTACATGGAGGAAAAGACTGAATGCTTTATATTTTTAGAGTGACCGGAGTAAAAATGTACATATGAAGAAATATTTGTAGGCTTTCTATATATGGAAAACTGAAATTTATCTGTTTCTCTAACTATTAAAACGTCTAAAAATGGTACACGGTTGTTTTCTTCATTTTCTATAGTGAATTTTATTGATGGTACTAATGAATTAATAATTGAAACAAAACCCTCAAGATTAAAATTTTCTTCTAATATGCCTAGAACATCATCAACATATCGATACAACACAATTTGGGAACACCACACTGAAGAAATTACTTTAGATTCAAAAAATTTCCATATATATGTTGGATAAAAGTGGTGACAAAGGATTACCCATAGCCATACCAAAAACTTGTTCATAGAAATCTCCATTAAAACTAAATTTACACTTTTTAATGCACAAATAAATGAGCTCAATAATAGTATGGGTTCATGAAGGTAAATCATAAGCATCTAAAATTCCCGACAGGAAATCCAATAAGTCATCAACCTGCACTTTGGTAAACAATGAAGTTACATCAAAACTTACTAATCTATGTCTAGACGTAAGGTTAACATTTTGTAATTTTTCGCAAAGATCAACAGAATTTTTTATATGAGAGGTTAAAATAGATCCTAAGATCGGGGAATGTAATTTGATTAAATATTTGGATAATTCATAGTTAATAGAACCTGTAGCACTGATAATTGGTCTGATTGTATATCCTGTTTTATGGGTTTTAATTAAACCATATAAATAAGGCAAAGACGGACCAGTAGAAATAAAGGCATTAATTAAGGATTTTTCTTGTTATGAGATAGATTTTAAGTTTTCATTAAAATCTTTGATGACATCGTCTAAGGGATTAACTCTTAATTTTATGTAAGTGGAAACATCAGATAAAAGTACATACATCTTTTCTAAATAAGTTGTTATGTTCATAATAACTAATACATTAGCTTTGTCTGCTTTTGTAATATGTAATTCACAGTCATTTTCAACGATTTTAAGGCTGTTAAAAACCGTTTGGGGAATTGAAGGTGTTTGCATATCCCATCATCGAATAAATAAGCCCTTTAGCAATGTCGATGTTACACTGGGGAATTTTCTTAGTTTTTTCCAATTTTACAAAGGCAGAAGCAATATCTACACTATTAAGTTTTTTATTTACTGCAAATGATAAACCATACCCCAAGGCCTTTTTTACTTCACTTGATACATGTTTATCACACAAATTTATACCACAATTTTCTTGAAAATTCTTGTTCCAATCACTAGCCTGTATTAGTGTATTCAATTTATTTTCCAAATGAACACTTAAAACATGTAATTTCTCTCTAAGTTGGGAGTAGATCAATTTCAATCAGGGTGTTCTCCAGTCAAGAAGAACATCACGCATAAAATAAAATTTAGACTTGCGTAACTACTTAAATAATAGTTGTTCTGACCTTCTTGTAGTTTCCAGGTGTTTCTTGAGGGATAGAACACTAAAATCACTAAATGGGTGGTCGATATCTTTTCTTAGTCGAGCTGGGAGTAACGTTTTGGGGATCACATGTTCCTCTAAACAACAATGCAGAAATTTTCGTCGGAGTCTAGTAGAATGGGATTTTACCAGGGAGTTTTGAAAGTCCTTTAAGAGATAAGATAGGAAGGGGAAAACGAGGCAAAAGTTACGCGTGGCGTCCATTATGTGTAGAAATCACGAAAGCTGACACGTGATGAATATAAAATGTATTAAAGCCACGAAAGGAAAAATGAAAAAGACTTGATTGGAGTTAGTACTTTCATCCACTCAGGACATTATCAAACTCAGCAATGAGAATACATATACAAAGACATCGTATTTATACAGAAGGGGATCCAACAGCTGTCAGTTTCTTATTAATTCTGGAGAAGTCAGATTTTAGATAAAAGGATAATACTGGATTAACGGAAAACACACCTGGGCTTAGATTCAAATTTCTACCTTGAGTACAGGAGATTAAAAAGGATTCAACAATATTCCTTTCGGAAATAGTCATTTACATGGATTTCTTTTTCCGTCTTTGACCAACCAATTCTGTGACTCGACCCTAACCAGTGGGAGGCCAAGGCATTATTATGAAAACCCCTGGAGACGGCCACCTGATGCTGTTTTAATCTGACTGGTATACTTTTGGATGTTTGGCCAACATAAAATAGGTTACACTCTGAACAAGGAATGCTATATATTACATTATTATCATTTCCAGAACTATTCTAAATTAACATGTTTTTTAATGTACAATTATATTTAAACACTACAGCAATGTCTAGTTTTTTCCAAAGGGTATAACATCTAAAAAACAAACATGAAATGACAAACAAAGCATATTATTAATTATTTCCTTTTTCTCTAATTGGACCCTATAAAATGTTTTTTTAGCCTTATACATTTTTCTAAGAATATTTGAGATAACAAAGATCTGTTGCAATTTTTTTTCTATTTTAGTGAACTCCTCAATGTAATCTGTGCTACAAATTCTCAATGCCCTAAGGTACATGGAGGAAAAGACTGAATGCTTTATATTTTTAGAGTGACCGGAGTAAAAATGTACATATGAAGAATTATTTGTAGGCTTTCTATATATGGAAAACTTAAATTTATCTGTTTCTCTAACTATTAAAACGTCTAAAAATGGTATACGGTTGTTTTCTTCATTTTCTATAGTGAATTTTATTGATGGTACTAATAAATTAATGATTGCAACAAAACCCTCAAGATTAAAATTTTCTTCTAAAACACCTAGAACATCATCAATATATCGATACAACACAATTTGGGAAGACCACACTGAAGGAATTACTCTAGATTCAAAAAATTCCATATATATGTTGGATAAAAGTGGGGACAAAGGATTACCCATAGCCATACCAAAAACTTGTTCATAGAAATCTCCATTAAAACTAAATTTACACTTTTTAATGCACAAACAAATGAGCTCAATAATAGTATGGGTTGATGAAGGTAAATCATAAGCATCTAAAATACCCGACAGGAAATCCAATAAGTCATCAACCGGCACTTTGGTAAACAATGAAGTTACATCAAAACTTACTAATCTATGTCTAGACGTTGGGTTAACTTTTTGTAATTTTTCGCAAAGATCAACAGAATTTTTTATATGAGAGGTTAAAATAGATCCTAAGATAGGGGAAAGTAATTTGACTAAATATTTGGATAATTCATAGTTAATAGAACCTGTAGCACTGATAATTGGTCTGATTGGATATCCTGTTTTATGGGTTTTAATTAAACCATATAAATAAGGCAAAGACGGACCAGTAGAGATAAAGGCATTAATTAAGGATTTTTCTTGTTTTAAAATAGATTTTAAGTTTTTAAAAAATCTTTGATGACATCGTCTAACGGATTAGCTCTTAATTTTATGTAAGTGGAAACATCAGATAAAAGTACATACATCTTTTCTAAATAAGTTGTTATGTTCATAATAACTAATACATTAACTTTGTCTGCTTTTGTAATATGTAATTCACAGTAATTTTTCAAAGATTTTAAGGCTGTTAAAAACCGTTTAGGGAAAAAGCAGGTGTTTGCATATCCCCTCACAGAATAAATAAGCCCTTTAGCAATGTCAATGTTACACTGGGGAATTTTCTTAGTTTTTTCCAATTTTACAAAGGCAGAGGCAATATCTACACTATTAAGTTTTTTATTTACTGCAAATGATAAACCATACCCCAAGGCCTTTTTTACTTCACTTGATAGAGGTTTATCAGACAAATTTATACCATAATTTTCTTGAAAATTCTTGTTCCAATCACTAGCCTGTATTAGTCTAATCAATTTATTTTCCAAATGAACACTAAAAACTTGTAATTTCTCTCTAAGTCGGGAGTAGATCACTTTCAATACGGGTGATCTCCAGTCAAGAGGAACATCACGCATAAAATAAAATTTAGACTTGCGTAACTGCTTAAATAATAGTTGTTTTGACCTTCTTGTAGTTTCCAGGTGTTTCTTGAGGGATAGAACACTAAAATCACTAAATGGGTGGTCGATATCTTTTCTTAGTCAAGCTGGGAGTAACGTTTTGGGGATCACATGTTCCTCTAAACAACGATGCAGAAATTTTCGTCGGAGTCTAGTTGAATGGGCTTTCACCAGGGAGTTTTGAAAGTCCTTTAAGAGATAAGATAGGATGGGGAAAACGAGGCAAAAGTTACGCGTGGCGTCCATTATGTGTAGAAATCACGAAAGCTGACACGTGATGAATATAAAATGTATTAAAGCCACGAAAGGAAAAATGAAAAAGACTTGATTGGAGTTAGTACTTTCATCCACTCAGGACATTATCAAACTCAGCAATGAGAATACATATACAAAGACATCGTATTTATACAGAAGGGGATCCAACAGCTGTCAGTTTCTTAATAATTCCGGAGAAGTCAGATTTTAGATAAAAGGATAATACTGGATTAACGGAAAACACACCTGGGCTTAGATTCAAATTTCTACCTTGAGTACAGGAGATTAAAAAGGATTCAACAATATTCCTTTGGATATAGTCATTTACATGGATTACTTTTTCCGTCTTTGACAAACCAATTCTTTGACTTGACCCTAACCAGTGGGAGGCCAAGGCATTATTAACCCTGGATAGGTACGATGGGTCGTTTGCGACCCCGAGCGTCAAAAAAAAACAGGTTTTTCTCACGTGACTCACCCCCGTGACTGAATTTGTGGGTGATCGACCTGCAGGAGGTGTCTCCCCTACACGCTGTAGTAGTGTCCAGATGTGCATTGCTGTAGCTGTACTCCTTCCCCGATTTCTGAGACGCGTTTGGGGTCGAGCGCGACCGAGTTTACCCTTCTAAGGTAGTTTGCATAATTATCAAAGATATTACGTATTATGAAATTGTCGTAGAATGGTGCAACTTGTATAGGTTATCAGTTGTGGAAAGTCTTGGTGGATTGTTTGGCTACCATGTGCATGATTTTTTTTTTAGTTAAAATGTCGTTTATCACCACGGGGACCATTTTACCGCGAGTGCCCCTTTTTCATTTTTTTTCATTTTTTTGCCAAGTAATTTTTCCGTAAGATATTGCCAAATAGGGTCGTAAAACTTTTGCTTGTTTAGTATTGGAAAGTGTGTCTAGATGATCTGGCTACCCATGCATGACTTTGTTTTTGTCAGATACGACGTAGTTATTGGTATATTGGGTATTTAACTGCGGTTACCAATTTCTGTTTTTTTTCAATATTTGTAAAAATTACTACGTAGTAAGGAATTGCCGTATATTATTCATTTTTTTTTCATGTTTATGTGTTAGAAAGTGTGCCTTGATGGTTGGGCTAACACGTGCATGTCTTTTTTTTTTATCTGAGATGCCGTATATTAGAATGTCGGGCATTTTACCGCGAGTGTCCCTTTTTAATTTTTTTTCATTTTTTTGCCAAGTCATTTTTCCGTAAGATATTGCGAAATAGTATCGTAAAACTTTTGCTTTTTTAGTGTTGGAAAGTGTGTCTAGATGATCTGGCTACCCATGCGTGATTTTGTTTTTGTCAGATACGACGTAGTTATTGGTATATTGGGTATTTAACTGCGGTTGCCAATTTCTGTTTTTTTTTCAATATTTGTAAAAATTTACTACGTAGTAAGGAATTGCCGTATATTATTGATTTTTTTTTCATGTTTATGTGTTAGAAAGTGTGCCTTGATGGTTGGGCTAACACGTGCATGTCTTTTTTTTTATCTGAGATGCCGTATATTAGAATGTTGGGCATTTTTCCGCGAGTGCCCCTTTTTATTTGTTTTGCATTTTTTTGCTTAGTCATGTTACCGTAAGGAATTGGCAAGTAGTGTCGCAAAACATATATTTTTATAGTGTTGGAAAGTGTTTCTAGATGATCTGGCTACCCATGCCTATTTTATTTTTAGCCAGATATGGCGTATATATAAGTATGTGTTCGATTTTCCTGTGATTGCCATTTTTTCGTTTTTTCCCATTTCTTTCAAAATTACTACGTACTAAGGAACTATCACAGAGTAATATTTCATTTAAATGTTTATTTGTCGGAAAATGTGCCTTGATGGTTTGCCTAGCACGTGGCTGAAATTTTTTTTTTTGAAATGCCGTATATTAGAATGGCCATTTTTCCACGAGTGCCCCTCTTTATTTGTTTTGCATTTTTTTGCTTAGTCATGTTACCGTAAGGAATTGGCAAGTAGTGTCGCAAAACTTATAATTTTATAGTGTTGGAAAGTGTTTCTAGATGATCTGGCTACCCATGCCTATCTTCTTTTTTTAGCCAGATATGGCGTATATATAGGTATGTGTTCGATTTTCCTGTGATTGCCATTTTTTCGTTTTTTCCCATTTCTTTCAAAATTACTACGTACTAAGGAACTATCACAGAGTAATTATTCATTTAGATGTTTATTTGTCGGAAAATGTGCCTTGATGGTTTGCCTAGCACGTGGCTGAATTTTTTTTTTCTTAAATGCCGTATATTAGAATGTTAGCCATTTTTCCGCGAGTGCCACTTTTTATTTGTTTTGCATTTTTTTGCTTAGTCATGTTACCGTAAGGAATTGGCAAGTAGTGTCGCAAAACTTATATTTTTATAGTGTTGGAAAGTGTTTCTAGATGATCTGGCTACCCATGCCTATCTTTTTTTTAGCCAGATATGGCGTATATATAGGTATGTGTTCGATTTTCCGGTGATTGCCATTTTTTCGTTTTTTCCCAATTCTTTCAAAATTACTACGTACTAAGGAACTATCACAGAGTAATGATTCCTCTAGATGTTTATTTGTCGGAAAATTTTGTTTACTTTTTTTTTTGATTGAATATCATCAAATTTTTTTAGCTAAAATATTATATTGTTTTACATTTTTTTTTTTTTTCGATTTTATTTCCCTTCAAAAAAATTTTTTTGGGTCAGAATTTTAATTTTATAGTCGTAAAATAATCGATAATTATCCAGCAACCCACCATATAATTTTTATGCATATCCAATAATAATTAGATTAGTAAATAACACCTTGAAATTGACATACCCTTCCTACATTTCAAGTGGCAGATTAGGGAGTCTGAGTCAGTGTGGTTGGCGGCCATTTTGTGGACATATCCGAAGCGTAAGCTGCCCTATCTATATATATTCTTGTTCCCTATAGAATTTGTGATATTTTGGTATATTTTTACCTGCATAAATATCATATTATATATTAAATATATGTATTTTTTTACGAAATTTCTAAGTACTCAAAAAATTACCTTTAGATATGGCCCCTGATATAAATGTAATTTACAAAATAATGAAGATTTTTTTACATATTTCTATTTTAGGATAACATATGTTTATTGCCTAAAAAAATTAGCCACTTCCTATTTCATTTGGGTACCCAAAAAAATTCATGAAATTTGGACAAATGTTTTTGGCCAAAAAAAGTTACCCTTTTTTTCTCATTTCAGATCTTCACCTCCATGGGTCTGACTTCATCCAAAATACATCAAGATGTGTCCTAAACATTCAAGAATAAATTCCTAAAAGGATTTGTGTATATATGTATAAACTTTTTTTTTATGAATTTTTATGTCAGGTCTTTTTTTTCTACCTAATTTTTTTAAATATTTATAATAAATAGTTTTTCTGCAGATGAGTAGTATTTATCTTTACAGTTGTTTTAAACATTCATTGAAGTTTTTTTTTGGCAAAAGAAAAAAGGAGGTTACTGCAAAAACTGATTTTTCAAGAATTTTTTTTGGCGTCGGGGTCGTTCGCGTCCGAGTATACCCTTAAAGGGGTGTCCGAGGAGCGTACCTATCCAGGGTTAAGAGAACCCCTGGAGACGGCCACCTGATGCTGTTTTAATCTGACTGGTATACTTTTGGATGTTTGGCCAACATAAAATAGGTTACACTCTGAATAAGGAATGCTATATATTACATTATTATCATTTCCAGAACTATTCTTCATTAACATGTTTTTTAATGTACAATCATATTTAAACACTAGAGCAATGTCTAGTTTTTTCAAAAGGGGTATAACATCTAAAAAAACAAACATGAAATGACAAACAAAGCATATAATTAATTGTTTCCTTTTTCTCTAATTGGACCCTATAAAATGTTTTTTTAGCCTTATTCATACATTTTTCTAAGAATATTTGGGATAACAAAGATCTGTTGCAATTTTTCTCTACATTAGTGAACTCCTCCTCAAAGTAATCGGGGCTACAACTTCTCAATGCCCTAAGGTACATGGAGGAAAAGACTGAATGCTTTATATTTTTAGAGTGACCGGAGTAAAAATGTACATATGAAGAAATATTTGTAGGCTTTCTATATATGGAAAACTTAAATTTATCTGTTTCTCTAACTATTAAAACGTCTAAAAATGGTACACGGTTGTTTTCTTCATTTTCTATGGTGAATTTTATTGATGGTACTAATGAATTAATAATTGAAACAAAACCCTCAAGATTAAAATTTTCTTCTAATATGCCTAGAACATCATCAACATATCGATACAACACAATTTGGGAAGACCACACTGAAGAAATTACTTTAGATTCAAAAAATTCCATATATATGTTGGATAAAAGTGGTGACAAAGGATTACCCATAGCCATACCAAAAACTTGTTCATAGAAATCTCCATTAAAACTTAATTTACACTTTTTAATGCACAAATAAATGAGCTCAATAATAGTATGGGTTGATGAAGGTAAATCATAAGCATCTAAAATTCCCGACAGGAAATCCAATAAGTCATCAACCTGCACTTTGGTAAACAATGAAGTTACATCAAAACTTACTAATCTATGTCTAGACGTAAGGTTAACATTTTGTAATTTTTCGCAAAGATCAACAGAATTTTTTATATGAGAGGTTAAAATAGATCCTAAGATCGGGGAATGTAATTTGATTAAATATTTGGATAATTCATAGTTAATAGAACCTGTAGCACTGATAATTGGTCTGATTGTATATCCTGTTTTATGGGTTTTAATTAAACCATATAAATAAGGCAAAGACGGACCAGTAGAAATAAAGGCATTAATTAAGGATTTTTCTTGTTATGAGATAGATTTTAAGTTTTTATTAAAATCTTTGATGACATCGTCTAAGGGATTAACTCTTAATTTTATGTAAGTGGAAACATCAGATAAAAGTACATACATCTTTTCTAAATATGTTGTTATGTTCATAATAACTAATACATTAGCTTTGTCTGCTTTTGTAATATGTAATTTACAGTCATTTTCAACGATTTTAAGGCTGTTAAAAACCGTTTGGGGAATTGAAGGTGTTTGCATATCCCATCACCGAATAAATAAGCCCTTTAGCAATGTCGATGTTACACTGGGGAATTTTCTTAGATTTTCCAATTTTACAAAGGCAGAAGCAATATCTACACTATTAAGTTTTTTATTTACTGCAAATGATAAACCATACCCCAAGGCCTTTTTTACTTCACTTGATACATGTTTATCACACAAATTTATACCACAATTTTCTTGAAAATTCTTGTTCCAATCACTAGCCTGTATTAGTGTATTCAATTTATTTTCCAAATGAACACTTAAAACATGTAATTTCTCTCTAAGTGGGGAGTAGATCAATTTCAATCAGGGTGTTCTCCAGTCAAGAAGAACATCACGCATAAAATAAAATTTAGACTTGCGTAACTACTTAAATAATAGTTGTTCTGACCTTCTTGTAGTTTCCAGGTGTTACTTGAGGGATAAAACACTAAAATCACTAAATGGGTGGTCGATATCTTTTCTTAGTCGAGCTGGGAGTAACGTTTTGGGGATCACATGTTCCTCTAAACAACAATGCAGAAATTTTCGTCGGAGTCTAGTAGAATGGGATTTTACCAGGGAGTTTTGAAAGTCCTTTAAGAGATAAGATAGGAAGGGGAAAACGAGGCAAAAGTTACGCGTAGCGTCCATTATGTGTAGAAATCACGAAAGCTGACACGTGATGAATATAAAATGTATTAAAGCCACGAAAGGAAAAATGAAAAAGACTTGATTGGAGTTAGTACTTTCATCCACTCAGGACATTATCAAACTCAGCAATGAGAATACATATACAAAGACATCGTATTTATACAGAAGGGGATCCAACAGCTGTCAGTTTCTTAATAATTCCGGAGAAGTCAGATTTTAAATAAAAGGATAATACTAGATTAACGGAAAACACACCTGGGCTTAGATTCAAATTTCTACCTTGAGTACAGGAGATTAAAAAGGATTCAACAATATTCCTTTCGGAAATAGTCATTTACATGGATTTCTTTTTCCGTCTTTGACAAACCAATTCTGTGACTCGACCCTAACCAGTGGGAGGCCAAGGCATTATTAAGAGAACCCCTGGAGACGGCCACCTGATGCTGTTTTAATCTGACTGGTATACTTTTGGATGTTTGGCCAACATAAAATAGGTTACACTCTGAACAAGGAATGCTATATATTACATTATTATCATTTCCAGAACTATTCTTAATTAACATGTTTTTTAATGTACAATTATATTTAAACACTACAGCAATGTCTAGTTTTTTCAAAAGGGGTATAACATCTAAAAAACAAACATGAAATGACAAACAAAGCATATTATTAAATGTTTCCTTTTTCTCTAATTGGACCCTATAAAATGTTTTTTTAGCCTTATTCATACATTTTTCTAAGAATATTTGGGATAACAAAGATCTGTTGCAATTTTTTTTTCTATTTTAGTGAACTCCTCAATGTAATCTGGGCTACAAATTCTCAATGCCCTAAGGTACATGGAGGAAAAGACTGAATGCTTTATATTTTTAGAGTGACCGGAGTAAAAATGTACATATGAAGAATTATTTGTAGGCTTTCTATATATGGAAAACTTAAATTTATCTGTTTCTCTAACTATTGAAACGTCTAAAATTGGTATACGGTTGTTTTCTTCATTTTCTATAGTGAATTTTATTGATGGTACTAATGAATTAATGATTGAAACAAAACCCTCAAGATTAAAATTTTCTTCTAAAATACCTAGAACATCATCAATATATCGATACAACACAATTTGGGAAGACCACACTGAAGGAATTACTCTAGATTCAAAAAATTCCATATATATGTTGGATAAAAGTGGGGACAATGGATTACCCATAGCCATACCAAAAACTTGTTCATAGAAATCTCCATTAAAACTAAATTTACACTTTTTAATGCACAAACAAATGAGCTCAATAATAGTATGGGTTGATGAAGGTAAATCATAAGCATCTAAAATACCCGACAGGAAATCCAATAAGTCATCAACCGGCACTTTGGTAAACAATGAAGTTACATCAAAACTTACTAATCTATGTCTAGACGTTAGGTTAACTTTTTGTAATTTTTCGCAAAGATCAACAGAATTTTTTATATGAGAGGTTAAAATAGATCCTAAGATAGGGGAAAGTAATTTGACTAAATATTTGGATAATTCATAGTTAATAGAACCTGTAGCACTGATAATTGGTCTGATTGGATATCCTGTTTTATGGGTTTTAATTAAACCATATAAATAAGGCAAAGACGGACCAGTAGAGATAAAGGCATTAATTAAGGATTTTTCTTGTTTTAAGATAGATTTTAAGTTTTTAAAAAAATCTTTGATGACATCGTCTAACGGATTAGCTCTTAATTTTATGTAAGTGGAAACATCAGATAAAAGTACATACATCTTTTCTAAATAAGTTGTTATGTTCATAATAACTAATACATTAACTTTGTCTGCTTTTGTAATATGTAATTCACAGTAATTTTTCAACGATTTTAAGGCTGTTAAAAACCGTTTAGGGAAATTGCAGGTGTTTGCATATCCCCTCTCCGAATAAATAAGCCCTTTAGCAATGTCAATGTTACACTGGGGAATTTTCTTAGTTTTTTCCAATTTTACAAAGGCAGAGGCAATATCTACACTATTAAGTTTTTTATTTACTGCAAATGATAAACCATACCCCAAGGCCTTTTTTACTTCACTTGATACAGGTTTATCAGACAAATTTATACCATAATTTTCTTGAAAATTCTTGTTCCAATCATTAGCCTGTATTAGTCTATTCAATTTATTTTCCAAATGAACACTTAAAACTTGTAATTTCTCTCTAAGTCGGGAGTAGATCACTTTCAATACGGGTGATCTCCAGTCAAGAGGAACATCACGCATAAAATAAAATTTAGACTTGCGTAACTGCTTAAATAATAGTTGTTTTGACCTTCTTGTAGTTTCCAGGTGTTTCTTGAGGGATAGAACACTAAAATCACTAAATGGGTGGTCGATATCTTTTCTTAGTCAAGCTGGGAGTAACGTTTTGGGGATCACATGTTCCTCTAAACAACGATGCAGAAATTTTCGTCGGAGTCTAGTTGAATGGGCTTTCACCAGGGAGTTTTGAAAGTCCTTTAAGAGATAAGATAGGATGGGGAAAACGAGGCAAAAGTTACGCGTGGCGTCCATTATGTGTAGAAATCACGAAAGCTGACACGTGATGAATATAAAATGTATTAAAGCCACGAAAGGAAAAATGAAAAAGACTTGATTGGAGTTAGTACTTTCATCCACTCAGGACATTATCAAACTCAGCAATGAGAATACATATACAAAGACATCGTATTTATACAGAAGGGGATCCAACAGCTGTCAGTTTCTTAATAATTCCGGAGAAGTCAGATTTTAGATAAAAGGATAATACTGGATTAACGGAAAACACACCTGGGCTTAGATTCAAATTTCTACCTTGAGTACAGGAGATTAAAAAGGATTCAACAATATTCCTTTGGATATAGTCATTTACATGGATTACTTTTTCCGTCTTTGACAAACCAATTCTTTGACTTGACCCTAACCAGTGGGAGGCCAAGGCATTATTAAGAGAACCCCTGGAGACGGCCACCTGATGCTGTTTTAATCTGACTGGTATACTTTTGGAGGTTTGGCCAACATAAAATAGGTTACACTCTGAACAAGGAATGCTATATATTACATTATTATCATTTCCAGAACTATTCTTCATTAACATGTTTTTTAATGTACAATTATATTTAAACACTACAGCAATGTCTAGTTTTTTCAAAAGGGGTATAACATCTAAAAAACAAACATGAAATGACAAACAAAGCATATAATTAATTGTTTCCTTTTTCTCTAATTGGACCCTATAAAATGTTTTTTTAGCCTTATTCATACATTTTTCTAAGAATATTTGGGATAACAAAGATCTGTTGCAATTTTTCTCTACATTAGTGAACTCCTCAAAGTAATCAGGGCTACAACTTCTCAATGCCCTAAGGTACATGTAGGAAAAGACTGAATGCTTTATATTTTTGGAGTGACCGGAGTAAAAATGTACATATGAAGAAATATTTGTAGGCTTTCTATATATGGAAAACTTAAATTTATCTGTTTCTCTAACTATTAAAACGTCTAAAAATGGTACACGGTTGTTTTCTTCATTTTCTATAGTGAATTTTATTGATGGTACTAATGAATTAATAATTGAAACAAAACCCTCAAGATTAAAATTTTCTTCTAAAATGCCTAGAACATCATCAACATATCGATACAACACAATTTGGGAAGACCACACTGAAGAAATTACTTTAGATTCAAAAAATTCCATATATATGTTGGATAAAAGTGGGGACAAAGGATTACCCATAGCCATACCAAAAACTTGTTCATAGAAATCTCCATTAAAACTAAATTTACACTTTTTAATGCACAAATAAATGAGCTCAATAATAGTATGGGTTGATGAAGGTAAATCATACGCATCTAAAATACCCGACAGGAAATCCAATAAGTCATCAACCGGCACTTTGGTAAACAATGAAGTTACATCAAAACTTACTAATCTATGTCTAGACGTGAGGTTAACTTTTTGTAATTTTTCGCAAAGATCAACAGAAGTTTTTATATGAGAGGTTAAAATAGATCCTAAGATCGGGGAATGTAATTTGATTAAATATTTGGATAATTCATAGTTAATAGAACCTGTAGCACTGATAATTGGTCTGATTGGATATCCTGTTTTATGGGTTTTAATTAAACCATTTAAATAAGGCAAGGACGGACCAGTAGAGATAAAGGCATTAATTAAGGATTTTTCTTGTTTTAAGATAGATTTTAAGTTTTTAAAAAAATCTTTGAAGACATCGTCTAACGGATTAGCTCTTAGTTTTATGTAAGTGGAAACATCAGATAAAAGTACATACATCTTTTTTAAATAAGTTGTTTTGTTCTTAATACCTAATACATTAGCTTTATCTGCTTTTGTAATATGTAATTCACAGTCATTTTTCAACGATATTAAACACCGTTTAGGGAAATTGCAGGTGTTTGCATATCCCATCACCGAATAAATAATCCTTTTAGCAATGTCGATGTTACACTGGGGAATATTCTTAGTTTTTTCCAATATTACAAAGGCAGAGACAATATCTACACTATTAAGTTTTTTATTTACTGCAAATGATAAACCATACCCCAAGGCCTTTTTTACTTCACTTGATACAGGTTTATCAGACAAATTTATACCACAATTTTCTTGAAAATTCTTGTTCCAATCACTAGCCTGTATTAGTCTATTCAATTTATTTTCCAAATGAATACTTACAACTTGTAATTTCTCTCTAAGTCGGGAGTACATCACGTTTGATATGGGTGTTCTCCAGTCAAGAGGAACATCACGCATAAAATAAAATTTAGACATGCGTAACTACTTAAATAATAGTTGTTCTGACCTTCTTGTAGTTTCCAGGTGTTTCTTGAGGGATAGAACACTAAAATCACTAAATGGGTGGTCGATATCTTTTCTTAGTCAAGCTGGGAGTAACGTTTTGGGGATCACATGTTCCTCTAAACAACGATGCAGAAATTTTCGTCGGAGTCTAGTAGAATGGGCTTTCACCAGGAAGTTTTGAAAGTCCTTTAAGAGATAAGATAGGAAGGGGAAAACGAGGCAAAAGTTACGCGTCCATTATGTGTAGAAATCACGAAAGCTGACACGTGATGAATATAAAATGTATTATAGCCACGAAAGGAAAAATGAAAAAGACTTGATTGGAGTTAGTACTTTCAGCCACTCAGGACATTATCAAACTCAGCAATGAGAATACATATACAAAGACATCGTATTTATACAGAAGGGGATCCAACAGCTGTCAGTTTCTTAATAATTCCGGAGAAGTCAGATTTTAAATAAAAGGATAATACTAGATTAACGGAAAACACACCTGGGCTTAGATTCAAATTTCTACCTTGAGTACAGGAGATTAAAAAGGATTCAACAATATTCCTTTGGAAATAGTCATTTACATGGATTACTTTTTCTGTCTTTGACCAACCAATTCTTTGACTTGACCCTAACCAGTGGGAGGCCAAAGTATTATTAAGAGAACCCCTGGAGGCGGCCACCTGATGCTGTTTTAATCTGACTGGTATAGTTTTTGATGTTTGGCAAACATAAAATAGGTTACACTCCGAACAAGGAATGCTATATATTACATTATTATCATTTCCAGAACTATTCTTAATTAACATGTTTTTTAATGTACAATTATATTTAAACACTACAGCAATGTCTAGTTTTTCAAAAGGGGTATAACATCTAAAAAACAAACATGAAATGGCAAACAAAGCATACTATTAATTGTTTCCTTTTTCTCTAATTGGACCCTATAAAATGTTTTTTTTAGCCTTATTCATACATTTTTCTAAGAAATACTTGGGATAACAAAGATCTGTTGCAATTTTTTTCTATTTTAGTGAACTCCTCCTCAATGTAATCTGGGCTACAAATTCTCAATGCCCTAAGGTACATGGAGGAAAAGACTGAATGCTTTATATTTTTAGAGTGACTGGAGTAAAATGTACATATGAAAAATTATTTGTAGGCTTTCTATATATGGAAAACTTAAATTTATCTGTTTCTCTAACTATTAAAACGTCTAAAAATGGTATACGGTTGTTTTCTTCATTTTCTATAGTGAATTTTATTGATGGTACTCATGAATTAATGATTGAAACAAAACCCTCATGATTAAAATTATCTTCTAAAATACCTACAACATCATCAACATATCGATACCACACAATATGGGAAGACCACACTGAAGGAATTACTCTAGATTCAAAAAAATTCCATATATATGTTGGATAAAAGTGGGGACAAAGGATTACCCATAGCCATACCAAAAACTTGTTCATAGAAATCTCCAATAAAACTAAATTTACACTTTTTAATGCACAAACAAATGAGCTCAATAATAGTATGGGTTGATGAAGATAAATCATAAGCATCTAAAATACCCGACAGGAAATCCAATAAGTCATCAACCGGCATTTTGGTAAACAATGAAGTTACATCAAAACTTACTAATCTATGTCTAGACGTAAGGTTAACTTTTTGTAATTTTTCACAAAGATCAATAGAATTTTTTATATGAGAGGTTGAAATAGATCCTAAGATCGGGGATAGTATTTTGACTAAATATTTGGATAATTCAAAGTTAATAGAACCTGTAGCACTGATAATTGGTCTGATTGGTTATCCTGTTTTATGGGTTTTAATTAAACCATGTAAATAAGGCAAAGACGGACGAGTAGAGATAAAGGCATTAATTAAGGATTTTTCTTGTTTTAAGATATATTTTAAGTTTCTATTAAAATCTTAGATGACATCGTCTAAGGGATTAACTCTTTATTTTATGTAAGTGGAAACATCAGATAAAAGTACATACATCTTTTCTAAATAAGTTGTTTTGTTCATAATAACTAATAAATTAGCTTTGTCTGCTTTTGTAATATGTAATTCACAGTCATTTTTCAACGATTTTAAGGCTGTTAAAAACCGTTTAGGGAAATTGCAGGTGTTTGCATATCCCTTCACCGAATAAATAAGCCCTTTAGCAATGTCGATGTTACACTGGGGAATTTTCTTATTTTTCTCCAAATTTACAAAGGCAGAGGCAATATCTACACTATTAAGGTTTTTATTTACTGCAAATGATAAACCATACCCCAAGGCCTCTTTTACTTCACTTGATACAGGTTTATCATACATTTATAACACAATTTTCTTGAAAATTCTTGTTCCAATCACTAGCCTGTATTAGTCAATTCAATTTATTTTCCAAATGAACACTTAAAACTTGTAATTTCTCTCTAAGTCGGGAGTAGATCACGTGCAATACGGGTGTTCTCCAGTCAAGAGGAACATCACGCACAAAATAAAATTTAGTCTTGCGTAACTGATTAAATAATAGTTGTTCTGACCTTCTTGTAGTTTCCTGGTGTTTCTTGAGGGATAGAACACTAAAATCACTAAATGGGTGGTCGATATCTTTTCTAAGTCGAGCTGGGAGTAACGTTTTGGGGATCACATGTTCCTCTAAACAACGATGCAGAAATTTTCGTCGGAGTCTAGTAGAATGGGCTTTCACTAGGGAGTTTTGAAAGTCCTTTAAGAGATAAGATAGGAAGGGGAAAACGAGGCAAAAGTTACTCGTGGCGTCCTTTAGGTGTAGAAATCACAAAAGCTGACACGTGATGAATATAAAATGTATTATAGCAACGAAAGGAAAAAAGAAAAAGACTTGATTGGAGTTAGTACTTTCATCCACTCAGGACATTATTAAAATCAGCAATGAGAATACATATACAAAGACATCGTATATATACAGAAGGGGATCCAACAGCTGTCAGTTTCTTAATAATTCCGGAGAAGTCAGATTTTAGATAAAAGGATAATACTGGATTAACGAAAACAGAACTGGTCTTAGATTCAAATTTCTACCTTGAGTACAGGAGATTAAAAAGGATTCAACAATATTCCTTTGGAAATAGTCATTTACATGGATTATTTTTTCCGTCTTTGACCAACCAATTCTGTGACTTGACCCTAACCAGTGGTAGGCTAAGGCATTATTAAGAGAACCCCTGGAGACGGCCACCTGATGCTGTTTTAATCTGACTGGTATACTTTTTGATGTTTGGCAAACATAAAATAGTTTACACTCTGAACAAGGAATGCTATATATTACATTGATATCATTTCCAGAACTATTCTTAATTAACATGTTTTTTAATGTACAATTATACTTAAACCCTACAGCAAAGTCTAGTTTTTTCAAAAGTGGTATAACATCTAAAAAACAAACATGAAATGGCAAAAAAGCATATTATTAATTGTTTCCTTTTTCTCTAATTGGACCCTATAAAATGTTTTTTTAGCCTTATTCATAAATTTTTCTAAGAAACACTTGGGATAACAAAGATCTGTTGCAATTTTTTTCTATTTTAGTGAACTCCTCCTCAATGTAATCTGGGCTACAAATTCTCAATGCCCTAAGGTACATGGAGGAAAAGACTGAATGCTTTATATTTTTAGAGTAACCGGAGTAAAATGTACATATGAAGAATTAATTGTAGGCTTTCTATATATGGAAAACTTAAATTTATCTGTTTTCTCTAACTATTAAAACGTCTAAAAATGGTATACGGTTGTTTTCTTCATTTTCTATAGTGAATTTTATTGATGGTTCTCATGAATAATGATTGAAACAAAACACTCTAGATTAAAATTTTATTCTAAAATACCTAGAACATCATCAACATATCGATACCACACAATTTGGGAAGACCACACTGAAGGAATTACTCTAGATTCAAAAAATTCCATATATATGTTGGATAAAGTGGGGACAAAGGATTACCCATAGCCATACCAAAAACTTGTTCATAGAAATCTCCAATAAAACTAAATTTACACTTTTTAATGCACAAACAAATGAGCTCAATAATAGTATGGGTTGATGAAGGTAAATCATAGGCATCTAAAATACCCGACAGGAAATCCAATAAGTCATCAACCGGCACTTTGGTAAACAATGAAGTTACATCAAAACTTACTAATCTATGTCTAGACGTAAGGTTAACTTTTTGTAATTTTTCGCAAAGATCAATAGAATTTTCTATATGAGAGGTTGAAATAGATCCTAGGATCGGGGAAAGTAATTTGACTAAATATTTGGATAATTCATAGTTAATAGAACCTGTAGCACTGATAATTGGTCTGATTGGATATCCTGTTTTTTGGGTTTTAATTATACCATATAAATAAGGCAAAAACAGACCAGTAGAGATAAAGGCATTAATTAAGGGTTTTTCTTGTTTTAAGATATATTTTAAGTTTTTATTAAAATCTTTGATGACATCGTCTAAGGGATTAACTCTTAATTTTATGTAAGTGGAAACATCAGATAAAAGTACATACATCTTTTCTAAATAAGTTGTTTTGTTCATAATAACTAATACATTGGCTTTGTCTGCTTTTGTAATATGTAATTCACAGTCCTTTTTCAACGATTTTAAGGCTGTTAAAAACCGTTTGGGGAAATTGCAGGTGTTTGCATATCCCATCACCGAATAAATAAGCCCTTTAGCAATGTCGATGTTACACTGTGGAATTTTCTTAGTTTTTTCCAAATTTACAAAGTCAGAGGCACTATCTACACTATTAAGTTTTTTATTTACTGCAAATGATAAACAATACCCCAAGGCCTTTTTTACTTCACTAGATACAGGTTTATCAGACAAATTTATAACACAATTTTCTTGAAAATTCTTGTTTCAATCACTAGCCTGTATTAGTCTATTCAATTTATTTTCCAAATGAACACTTAAAACTTGTAATTTCTCTCTAAGTCGGGAGTAAATCACGTTCAATACGGGTGTTCTCCAGTCAAGAGGAACATCACGCATAAAATAAAATTTAGACTTGCGTAACTGCTTAAATAATAGTTGTTCTGACCTTCTTGTAGTTTCCAGGTGTTTCATGAGGGATAGAACACTAATATCACTAAATGGGTGGTCGATATCTTTTCTTAGTCGAGCTGGGAGAAACGTTTTGGGGATCACATGTTCCTCTAAACAACGATGCAGAAATTTTCGTCGGAGTCTAGTAGAATGGGCTTTCACAAGGGAGTTTTGAAAGTCCTTTAAGAGATAAGATAGGAAGGGGAAAACAATGGCAAAAGTTACGCGTGGCATCCATTATGTGTAGAAATCCCGTAAGCTGACACGTGATGAATATAAAATGTATTATAGCCACGAAAGGAAGAATGAAAAAGATTTGATTGGAGTTAGTACTTTCATCCACTCAAGACATTATCAAACTCAGCAATGAGAATACATATACAAAGACATCGTATTTATACAGAAGGGGATCATACAGCTCTCATTTTCTTAATAATTCTGGATAAGTCAGATTTTGGATAAAAGGATAATACTGAATTAATGGAAAACAGACCTGGGCTTTGATTCAAATTTCTACCTTGAGTACAGGAGATCAAAAAGGATTCAACAATATTCCTTTGGAAATAGTCATTTACATGGATTACTTTTTCCGTCTTTGACCAACCAATTTTGTGACTTGACCCTAACCAGTGGTAGGCCAAGGCATTATTAAGAGAACCCCTGGAGACGGCCACCTGATGCTGTTTTAATCTGACTGTTATACTTTTTGATGTTTGGCAAACATAAAATAGATTACACTCTGAACAAAGAATGCTATATATTACATTATTATTATTTCCAGAACTATTCTTAATTAACATGTTTTTTAATGTACAATTATATTTAAACACTACAGCAATGTCTAGCTTTTTCAAAAGGGGTATAACATCTAAAAAACCAACATGAAATGGCAAAGAAAGCATATTATTAATTGTTTCCTTTTTCTCTAATTGGACCCTATAAAAAATTATTTTTAGCCTTATTCATACATTTTTCTAAGAAATACTTGGGATAACAAAGATCTGTTGCAATTTTTTTCTATTTTATTGAACTCCTCCTCAATGTAGTCTGGGCTACAAATTCTCAATGCCCTAAGGTACATGGAGGAAAAGACTGAATGCTTTATATTTTTAGAGTAACATGAGTAAAATGTACATATGAAGAATTATTTGTAGGCTTTCTATATATGGAAAACTTAAATTTATCTGTTTCTCTAACTATTAAAACGTCTGAAAATGGTATACGGTTGTTGTCTTCATTTTCTATAGTGAATTTTATTGATGGTACTCATGAATTATTGATTGAAACAAAACCCTCTAGATTAAAATTTTCTTCTAAAATACCTACAACATCTTAAACATATCGATACCACACAATTTGGGAAGACCACACTGAAGGAATTACTCTAGATTCAAAAAAATTCCATATATATGTTGGATAAAAGTGGGGACAAAGGATTACCCATAGCCATACCAAAAACTTGTTCATAGAAATCTCCAATAAAACTAAATTTACACTTTTTAATGCACAAACAAATGAGCTCAATAATACTGTGGGTTGATGAAGGTAAATCATAAGCATCTAAAATACCCGACAGGAAATCCAATAAGTCATCAACCGGCACTTTGGTAAACAATGAAGTTACATCAAAACTTATTAATCTATGTCTAGACGTAAGGTTAACTTTTTGTAATTTTTCGCAAAGATCAATAGAATTTTTTATATGAGAGGTTGAAATAGATCCTAGGATCGGGGAAAGTAATTTGACTAAATATTTGGATAATTCATAGTTAATAGAACCTGTAGCACTGATAATTAGTCTGATTGGATATCCTGTTTTATGAGTTTTAATTAAACCATATAAATAAGGCAACGACGGACCAGTAGAGATAAAGGCATTAATTAAGGATTTTTCTTGTTTTAAGATATATTTTAAGTTTTTATTAAAATCTTTGATGACATCGTCTAAGGGATTAACTCTTAATTTTATGTAAGTGGAAACATCAGATAAAAGTACATACATCTTTTCTAAATAAGTTATTTTGTTCATTATAACTAATACATTGGCTTTGTCTGCTTTTGTAATATGTTATTCACAGTCATTTTTCAACGATTTTAAGGCTGTTAAAAACCGTTTAGGGAAATTGCAAGTGTTTGCATATCCCATATCCGAATAAATAAGCCCTTTAGCAATGTCGATGTTACACTGGGGAATTTTCTTAGTTTTTTCCAAATTTACAAAGGCAGAGGCAATATCTACACTATTAAGTTTTTTATTTACTGCAAATGATAAACCATACCCCAAGGCCTTTTTTACTTCACTTGTTACAGGTTTATCAGACAAATTTATAACACAATTTTCTTGAAAATTCTTGTTCCAATCACTAGCCTGTATTAGTCTATTCAATTTATTTTCCAAATGAACACTTAAGACTTGTAATTTCTCTCTAAGTCGGGAGTAGATTACGTTCATTACGGCTGTTCTCCAGTCAAGAGGAACATCACACACAAAATAAATTTTAGACTTGCGTAACTGCTTAAATAATAGTTGTTCTGACCTTCTTGTAGTTTCCAGGTGTTTCTTGAAGGATAGAACACTAAAATCACTAAATGGGTGGTCGATATCTTTTCTTAGTCGAGCTGGGAGAAACGTTTTGGGGATCACATGTTCCTCTAAACAACGATGCAGAAATTTTCGTCGGAGTCTAGTAGAATGGGCTTTCACAAGGGAGTTTTGAAAGTCCTTCAAGAGATAAGATCGGAAGGGGAAAACGTGGCAAAAGTTACGCGTCCATTATGTGTAGAAATCACGTAAGCTGACACGTGATGAATATAAAATGTATTATAGCCACGAAAGGAAAAATGAAAAAGACTTGATTGGAGTTAGTACTTTCATCCACTCAGGACATTATCAAACTCAGCAATGAGAATACATATACAAAGACATCGTATTTATACAAAAGGGGATCCAACAGCTGTCAGTTTCTTAATAATTCCGGAGAAGTCAGATTTTGGATAAAAGGATAATACTTGATTAACGGAAAACAGACCTGGGCTTAGATTCAAATTTCTACCTTGAGTACAATAGATTAAAATAGATTCAACAATTTTCCTTTGTAAATAGTCATTTATATGGATTACTTTTTCTGTCTTTGACCAACCAATTCTGTGACTTGACAGTAACCAGTGGGAGGCTAAGGCATTATTATGAGAACCCCCGAAGACGGCCACCTGATGTAGTTTAAATCTGACTGGTATACATTTTGATGTTTGGCCAACATAACATAGGTTACACTCTGAACAAGGAATAATATATATTACATTATTATCATTTCCAGAACTATTCTTAATTAACATGTTTTTTAATGTACAATTATATTTAAACACTAGAGTAATGTCTAGTTTTTTCAAAAGGGGTATGACAATAAAAAAACCAAACATGAAATGGCAAACAAAGCATGTTATTAATTGTTTCCTTTCTCTCTAATTGGACCCTATATAATGTTTTCTTAGCCTTATTCATACATTTTTCTAAGAAATATTTAGGATAACAAAGATCTGTTGCAATTTTTTCTATTTTAGTGAACTCCCCCTCAATGTAATCTGGGCTACAAATTTTCAATACCCTAAGGTACATGGAGGAAAAAACTGATTTAAATTGTGTTACAGAATCCCATAGAAATATGATCAGATGTCTTAAACATAGAAGACGAACTTATACCTCTTCACCAAGAACGGCCTATTCCATCAATCGTATGCCCACGCTGAGAGTGAAGCCAGTCCAGGTGTTATGAGGGCCTCCGTGATGTTCCCATCACATCGCGGACATCTTGTGGTATTGGTCCTTGTGAACTGCTCTCACCTTTCTGAGTGCGGGGATGGGAGAGAACTGGACGCCCTATATGGCTTTAGGTGATAAGAGTTTCATGTTCTTTACAGCTAATCGGATCTGATACACTTCAGTCTGTTGGGAATGTCGTCAGCAGCAAATGGACCTTTTAAAAGAGTCCTTATTATACCTCATCAGAGGAACATTAAACATAGGTCATTAAAGACCTTTTCTGACTGGACGGTTAGTGCTAGAAGAGGGCTTCTACCTGTA
Source organism: Palaemon carinicauda (assembly GCF_036898095.1). Classification (NCBI taxonomy): domain Eukaryota; kingdom Metazoa; phylum Arthropoda; class Malacostraca; order Decapoda; family Palaemonidae; genus Palaemon; species Palaemon carinicauda. The sequence continues at coordinate 507,503 of NC_090747.1, read as the reverse complement.
CGCGTTGTGTTTATATACGACAGTACGGGTGTGTTAAGCTCTTCTTCAGTCTTGTGACAGTTGTTTTCTTTCCTGGCCTCTTGCAAGGTCACCTTTACGTCACTTATGAACATTCCAAAGGTTCTAGGATAACAAACGGGATGTTGAGGGTTTCTATTCATAATTCTCAGCGCATTTCATATAACAACATTTGCCTAATGCTCGCTCACTCTCACATCTCTCTGGTTTAATCTATTCCTTCACAATCTCATAAAAAAAAATTTGTTTCTTTATTTCTTAATAATTAATAAAACTCATGAACAAATGTGTTACACACATATACAAATCCTCTACATATGAAATCTAATCATATAAAGTTATTTGTCTGACACAACTAGGCCAGCTTTTTGGATTCTTACAGAATTCATACATGAAAAAAAATTATCATACTTTATTCCTTGGGTTTCACAGTAATATGCAACAGCAATTCATTTATCTTGTCTATTTTCTCGAGAAGAAAATACACAACAGCATTATAAGTTACCAAAAGTAACAAGTACAATCGAAAACACATTAAATATGGTCAGAAATGGTACAATTTTTTTCTTGTAAAACAAAATGTAATCATTGTTAAGTGGCATTGCCACATTTTCTACAACTGTTAAATGGTCTAATTTAAAGTGTTTGATCTTATTTTCATACCCTTTGCATCAGAAGATTGATTTATTTCATAATGCAAAAATACACTAGGTTCATAATAGAGATAATCAGGAATAACTACTGTGCAATAATCCATGAATGATTTCATATTTACTATCTGAAATGTTTGAGTCTTTCCATTACATTTAACTTCATAATTTTTAGCATTTTGGACGTGAACAAATACTTCATGACCCAAATTTAATACCATGAAGGGTAAATTGAAAATTTCATACTTGCAAGACTTCATTAGGTCATAGTCATCAAAGAAAATTCCTTGCATACATTGAAATTTCTTATGGGTTGCTTAAGTTCCACAATTACACATTAATTGACCTTCTCTTACAAAAACATATTTTTCCAGTTACCCTTCTTCCAAGATAATCATTAATAACTTGTTTTTGTCTAATGCTAAATTAACCTTTGCATGGTTCCAAGTCACCGTTGCATTTTCGTTTTTGACTGGGAAAAGATGTATGGTATATAACTTAAAAATATTCATACCTCTAAATGAAATTAATGCAAACAAATGTCCATTTATTACTTTCACGGTTGACATAGCATAATACCAAAATATATCTTCTACCAAAGGCTTGGAATAGTTATTTACTATACACCAATCTATGATTCTTTTCAAAGTTTTTGGAGCAGTGATAGCAAGTCTAAGAATTCTGTTTTCTGCTTGCAATAATCCATTCACTTACTCCTTATTGGCACTAATCTTAATTAGAACTTCATGAATTACCTTGAACCCGGTTTCTAAATCATCCATCTTGTTGGAAATATTTACGTTAACTTGGTTAATAAATTTTACCATTTTTTTTATGTTCTCTACATTATTGTTGTTATCTTCCATTTAGATATTTATAAGATTACTTTTGTGTTAAGCCATTTTTGGATTAGTTCTAAACGATCAGTTAAACCTTGAACATCGCTTTCTGTGGCCACTCAAAACAAAGCACTAAATGGACTACCTACAAAAGGTAATAATGATCTTCTGTTTCTCTGAGGCCTGACAATATCTTCAGTTTTTCCTTGTAAGTTTCTCATTAATTCTACAAAAGTAGAATCACTATGGTTGATTATATATTCTTGTATTTTTTTTTTAAATGTTCTTCCCGTTGTAATAATGAGTTTACATTTACCTTGACTACAATAAAATATGTTAACAATTCACCTTTTTCATGTGTTTGTATCAAGACCACGTTTTTAATGTCTGTTACGCAAGTGATACCTGTCAATAGAGACAGGATCAGAGGAAAGTTTTTACGTCCCTTCCTGCAGAGTTTGAGAACACCACGGATTAGTTTTCACATTCTTTAAATGATTCCAATGTGCATGCCTTACATGTAAACTTTGTTCCTGTATTAGATTATATTTATTATTCGTTTCCCTTGCTAACACTTGATATGGACCTAGGAAATTTGGGAGACACCTTTTCATTTGGTCCTTTCTTTACATGTACCCTTACATAAACTTAGGAACCTAACTTCAGCTCTCCATTTGAACTAGTTGTATCATAGGATTTCTTTTTCACTGGTTACCCTTTTTCTAAAGACTGTCTGGTTTGCCTTATAATTTTAAATGTTCTTTGTAATTTCCAAGCTACATTGTCCAGGTAATCATATGTGTGCCTAAGAGGTTTTGCGTCATCTAACAAGTTGGGAAGTTTTTTTTTCTGATACCTATAAAGCAAAAAGTTTGGGGTTTCTTCTACCATCTCATTCACACTGTGTTATTCAAAGTAAACAAAACATCCTCTAAAGCTATATCCCAATTTTCTTTAGTTGGACTAATAATAGTTTGCAGTACATCCAGTATCTTCTTACTTGCCCTTTCTACTGTTCCATTTGAACCAGGCTTATAAGATGTTATTTCATATTACTTAGGGGACCGTCCGCCATGTCCGCCATTTTTTTCTTATAATCCAAATTACACAATTTCTATATATGTTTTAGACATATATAATACCTTCATCATATAAAAATTTCAAGTCATTTGATCAAAAACTTTTGGATTTATTAGCAAAAATCATGATTTAAAAAAAATATTTAGGTACATTTTTCCCCACTACTATAATACCAATTGTATTGAAACTTATACCACAAAAACTGCTCTAACAACCGAACAATTCTGTCTGACAGAATTTTGATTTTCCTTTCTGTGTTCTTTTAATGAATTTTTATTTTTTTTCCTCGTCTAGACGGAAAATAATCGTGAAAAAAAATGTAAAACGAAAATCAAAATTTTTTCTGACAGAATTGTGGGATTTTTATTCTTCTTTTCAACAATATTTTTTTCTCCAATATCGAACAACAAATAAGTGAGAAAAATGTACCTAAGTGGGAATAAGTATGTTTTTGAGTTATGAGCACCCAAAGGTTTGCAGCAAGCTTTCACTTCTTTTCTAAAAGAAATCAAGATAATATTATTATGATAACTTTTATTGTTCATTCCTACATAAATGCACCCTAAAGGAGGTATTTGAACCCTCAGTTTACTATTCTTATGTTATGAGTTGCCAGCGATCTCTAATTGTTGCCAGTGTTTTAGCTACCAGGTTTCAGCTTTGTACTCTTATCCATGTTTCCCTCTTTCTTGGTTCCTTTTTTCTTGTTGTCCACTTACTTTTTGTTCTTTCTATCACCTTATGTAACATTGGCATTGCTATAAAATTCCAGAGGACGTTGTGAAAGCACAATCAACATACGAACTTTAAGTAAATAAACACATGCATTATAAACTTTGCTGATGTTTTCGTAGCTGGTAGTTTTCATTCACCTACCATCTACCAATGCCTTTCATTTCTGCCAGAAGTACGAGATTTCGAAACATTAGAGAGAGAGAGAGAGAGAGAGAGAGAGAGAGAGAGAGAGAGAGAGAGAGAGAGAGAGAGAGAGAGAGATCATGAAAGCATTTGGCTGATATAGATGGCAGTTCAAATAGAGAGAGAGAGAGAGAGAGAGAGAGAGAGAGAGAGAGAGAGAGAGAGAGAGAGAGAGAGAGAGAGAGAGTTGAACATTGTTATTATAGTATTTGTATAAATGGCAGTTTTAGATAATTCGAGAGAGAGAGAGAGAGAGAGAGAGAGAGAGAGAGAGAGAGAGAGAGAGAGAGAGAGAGAGAATAAAAGTATTTGTATAAATCGCATTGGTAAATAATTCAGAGAGAGAGAGAGAGAGAGAGAGAGAGAGAGAGAGAGAGGGGGGGGGGAGAGTGGGGGAGAGAGAGGGAGAGAGGGAGAACTGCGCATCTGTCAAACTCAGTCATACAGACGACGCCATAAGGATGATGTCATCATTTAAAGACCGCTATATTTCATTGTTTGGAAAAATGATTGACTAATTGTTCTTTCTATAACCTTAGGTAACTATTGGCCTTGCTATAATGTTCCCGAGGGCGTTGTGGAAACACAATGTACATACGAACTTCAAGTAAACAAACACATACATTATAACTTCTATATATTTTTGGCAACTTTGGCTTCTGTTATTGTAGGAGTAGACTTCGTTCATCTACACTCAACCAATGCCTTCCATTTCTGTCAGACGTACGAGAGATCGAAATATAAGTGAAAAATCGCTATATATATGCAAAATTAACACACAAAGACGATTTTGTCAAACTAAGTCATGCAGACGACACAGTAAGGATGACGTCATCATTTAAAAACCTCTATATCTTCGTTATTTGTAAAAATAATTAGCTGAAACTTCTGGGGAGTATGTACGACATGTTTACCAGCAATAAAACAATTTTTTATTTCTGAAAGTTGTTATGTCAATACCCCATGGCGGACGGTCCCCTTCTCCAAAAAATCACAAAGTTTCTTTATAACATCACTAGTAAATTTGGGGCATTGTCCAACAAAAGTACTTCCGGACACGAATGTCTAGTGATTATTCTGGTCTTTAAGGCTTCTGTTACTGATATAGCAGTTTTATCCCTAACTGGAACAATTTCTAAGTACCGAGTTAGGTAATCTATAAAAACGAACACATATTTATTTATTCTCTAAGTTTTTGGATAGGGTTGCATATGGTCCATTTGCACCACCTCAAAACGGTTTAGATTACTAAAATATTTTTCTAAAGATGCTCGAACATTTACATGGCCTTTGTGTTTATTGTAAGTAGGACATTCATTCACAAACTTGATAGAATCTTCATTGCATTTAGACCAAAAATAACACTGGTTTACGAAAAAAAATGGTCGAAGGCAAGAATGGGGATAGGTGTTTTTTGCTAATTTAGGTGTGCAGAATTCAAATTTATAAATATTTTTGCTCTATCACCTCTAGTTTTCTGGCTTTTAAATAGTCTCATTTTAGTATAACCAGAGAATACGTGTGCACATTTCAAGAGTTGCATCAGCTTATAACATATAAAACAGGACAGACAAAGAACACTCATTAAATCAATATACTTGGATGACAAAATTATACAATTCATAGTACCACAGACAGTCAAAGGTGTGTTTTTTAGAAGATCTGGTGTATTTTGCCTCAGTGATGTCACGCAAGAGCATCCAGCAGAAGTCTCCCATCATGGCGGGGCTCCATTTGCCTTGATAGTTGCTCTCCATCTTCGTAATGTCTTGGTGGAATCTTTCTCCATGCTCATCACTTACTGCTCCAAGGTTTGGCGGGAAGAAGTTGAGGTGGGGATGGAGAAAATGAATCTTGAGTGAAATTCGGCACCCCATATCCTCGTAAGACTTTAGCAACTTTTTAATACCGGCTTGGTAATCTGGTACGTGTGTGTTACCAAGGAAGCACTACACACTGACTTGAATGCTTCCCATGCTCTCAGTTCCTTTAAGTTAAGAAGCTCCTCAAAATCAGTATCCCTCAGCACTTCTCGGATCTGAGGTCCAACAAAGATGCCCTCTTTGAGCTTAGCAGCACTAACACCTGGGAACACAGTAGACAAGTGTTGGAAGGCAGCACCATTTTTGTCCAACCCCTTCACGAAATTCTTCATCAAACCAAGCTTGATATGAAGAGGAGGAAAAAGCACCTTATTCATGTCCACCAGAGGATTCCCCTTGGAACAAAAGTGACTCTAGACCCCCAGTCTTTCTGCTTGTAATGCTGGGATACAGCTCGAATATCCCAGAGACAGAGAAAACAACAGTACTTTGTGAAGCCCGCTTGCACACCCATAAAAAGACCAATGACCTTGAGGTCCCCACACAGACTCCATTGGTACTCGGTGTACTTAATAGCTTCTAAAAGAAGCTCCATATTATCAGAAGAATCCTTTGGATGGGCAGTGTGTGCAATGGGAATGCTGGGATATTTATTCCCGTTGTGCAGAAGCAGAGCATTGAGACTTCGCGTGGAAGAGTCTAAGAAAAGACCCCAGTCTGAAGGATTATGTGGCAAACCAAGGGACGTGAACAAGCCAGGTATGTTTGTGCAGTACCACAACTTGTTTTCCATGTCTAAAAAGGAAGCAAGGTCTTTATTCCGATTCCTGAAACTGGTGATCCTTACATCTTCCTGGACTAAGCTCCACTGTTTAAGTCGAGAAGCCAAGAGCGCTGACTGCTGTTTTGACAGATACAAATCACGAGCAAGATCATTCAGGTCTTCTTGTGTGATCCAGTGTGGCTCGTTGCCACTTGTTCCTGAAAATGTAGACTCAATATCTTCCAAAGATATTGACTCAGCAGAGTCCTCCCTTGAAGGCATTTCTTCATCTGATGAGGAAAGAAGATCCTTATTTACTGGAGGTGTGGGTACAGGAAGATCATCTGAATGGGGAACGGGTCTCATAGCAGATGGAAGGTTGGGATATTCGACCTTTTTCCTAGAAGATGCATTGAAACCAGTTATATTAGTTAAAAAAAATAATAATCTTCTGTGTGGCTTCGTGGCTCTCTCCAAACCATCGGGACTGCAAAGTTGAAAGCCGCTTTCTTGCCATTAAACCATGCAGTTAGTCCAGTGTAGCAGGGTTTACAACAGATGTGTGGAGCCCAATACTTGTCCTGATCACCAATTTTACAGTCAAAATAGTGAAAGTAGGTAGTTCTGAGGAGGGAACTGATGGTTCAACACTGTGCAACTGTTGTGAAGTCCCCACACACGTAGCAGAAAGAATTGTCCTTGTTGAGGCATCCTCAAAGTTTTGACGTGCTTTAAGCCATTGGAGAATCTGAAAATATAACAAAGTAAAACTCAATCATATGCAAGGCAATGAAATGTGCATTGGAAAATGTAATACTAATATTTAGCTACCCAAAAGAGGTGTAACACGATAGTTGAGGGACACTAACCTCCTGAGCCACCTGCGAGACAACCTCTTCCAATGACTGCCAGAGTACTACTGAGTGTGGATTGAGACCTGCTGCCCTAACTGCCAAAATCCGTCTTGATATATAATTATATATATATATATATATATATATATTGTAATGCAATCACTTACATTTAGTGCATAATAACTAAAAATTAAGCCATAAGTTTCACAATATTAGAATTAACCCTGAATGCATATACGCCTCTATGTACCGTATATGCAAAACATTTTTTTGCACACCATGCATATCTAAAAAAAACTAGAGGAGATGAGTAAAAACGGATTTTAAATTTGAATTCAGCACCCCCAAATTAGGTAAACACGGTTATTTTTGTATTTGCTTCAATTTGTTAGTCATTGTTAAGACTTCCTCAATAAGTGAATCAGGTATATATTGTCTATAACCAGCATATCTGTTTCTAGCTTCCTTGTATAATATCCCATTTATCGATTCCAAATATGATCTAAAATTCTCATCTTGCAGCAAATCTCCTATGATATTCCTAATGTTTGCTTGTTTCCCTTGTTCTATGTTGAATAGCTCCAAATATAAATCTACTACCTAACAACTGATACAAAAGGTGTTGGTCGTGATAATTTTTTGACTATCGTCCTGTGCTCTAGATAATCCATCTGCTAAAGCATTAAACCTACCTGGAATGTATCTAAATTCTAGAGCAAACTCTAAGACACTTATGTGCCAGCGATGAAGCTTTAAGTTATTTGCGACGGTTCTCTTCTTGGAAAGATCACAGATGGGTTTATGATCGGTAGGTACATCTATCTTGTGGCCTAATAAAATGTGCCTAAACTTTCTCAAAGCCCAATAAATGGCTAAAAAGATATTCTCAGTTGTATTATAATTACTTTCGGCTGCATCTAAGACTCTAGTTACATAATACACTACCCTCATTCTGGTTTTTGCTTTCTGCAACAAAACTGATCATTTTGCTGTATTTGAAGCATCACACGCTAAATAAAACTCATTACTAAAGTCTAGAGATACTAAAACAAGATCACTGATTAATTTCTCCTCCAACGCCTATTCTGATTTTGTTTTCCATTCAAATTCTACATCCTTCTTTGCTAATTCTGTCAATGGCTTAGCTATAAAAGCGAAGTTTCTGATATATGGTCTATAGTACCATATCATTCCTAAAAATCTTCTTACACCGTTGAAGTTTTGTGTAGCAGGATATTCCAAAATATCCTTTATTTTCCCTTCTTGCATGCTCAATGCATGGGCACTGATCACAAGTCCTAAATATTTAAAAGTTTTACTCAAGAACTGACATTTCTCGATCTTTATCTTCAATCCTGCTATTCTTAATCATTCAAAACCGTTTCTGATGTTTTGAAAGGGGTCAACATACCTTTGCTAAATATAATGACATTATCTGAATACACTGACACATCCTCGATGTTTCCTAAGATCTGTAAAATTAATCTGACAAATATATAAATATTTATATATATATATATATATATATATATATATATATATATATATATATATATATATATATATATATATATATATATATATATATATATATATATATATATATTATCATTTGCTAAGTTACACCCCTAGTTATAAAAGCATGATCCTGAGATCGGGGAAAGTAATTTGACTAAATATTTGGATAATTCATAGTTAATAGAACCTGTAGCACTGATAATTGGTCTGATTGGATATCCTGTTTTATGGGTTTTAATTAAACCATATAAATAAGGCAAAGACGGACCAGTAGAGATAAAGGCATTGATTAAGGATTTTTCTTGTTTTAAGATAGATTTTAAGTTTTTATTAAAATCTTTGATGACATCGTCTAAGGGATTAACTCTTAATTTTATGTAAGTGGAAACATCAGATAAAAGTACATACATCTTTTCTAAATAAGTTGTTTTATTTATAATAACTAATACATTAGCTTTGTCTGCTTTTGTGATATGTAATTCACAGTCATTTTTCAACGATTTTAAGGCTGTTAAAAACTGTTTAGGGAAATTGCAGGTGTTTGCATATCCCATCACCGAATAAATAAGCCCTTTAGAAATGTCGATGTTACACTGGGGAATTTTCTTAGTTTTTTTCCAATTTTACAAAGGCAGAGGCAATATCTACACTATTAAGTTTTTTATTTACTGCGAATGATAAACCATACACCAAGGCCATTTTTACTTCACTTGATACAGGTTTATCAGACAAATTTATAACACAATTTTCTTGAAAATTCTTGTTCCAATCACTAGCTTGTATTAGTGTATTCAATTTATTTTCCAAATGAACACTTAAAACTTGTAATTTCTCTCTAAGTCGGGAGTAGATCACGTTCAATACAGGTGTTCTCCAGTCAAGAGGAACATCCCGCATAAAATAAAATTTAGACTTGCGTAACTGCTTAAATAATAGTTGTTCTGACCTTCTTGTAGTTTCCAGGTGTTTCATGAGGGATAGAACACTAAAATCACTAAATGGGTGGTCGATATCTTTTCTTAGTCGAGCTGGGAGTAACGTTTTGGGGATCACATATTCCTCTAAATAATGATGCAGAAATTTTCGTTGGAGTCTAGTAGAATGGGCTTTCACTAGGGAGTTTTGAAAGTCCTTTAAGAGATAAGATAGGAATGGGAAAACGAGGCAAAAGTTACGCGTGGCGTCCATTATGTGTAGAAATCACGAAAGCTGACACGTGATGAATATAAAATGTATTATAGCCACGAAAGGAAAAATGAAAAAGACTTGATTGGAGTTAGTACTTTCATCCACTCAGGACATTATCAAACTCAGCAATGAGAATACATATACAAAAACATCGTATTTATACAGAAGGGGATCCAACAGCTGTCAGTTTCTTAATAATTCTGGAGAAGTCAGATTTTAGATAAAAGGATAATACTGGATTAATGGAAAACAGACCTGGGCTTCGATTCAAATTTTTACCTTGAGTACAGGATATTGAAGTCTCCCATCATGGCGGGGCTCCATTTGCCTTGATAGTTGCTCTCCATCTTCGTAATGTCTTGGTGGAATCTTTCTCCATGCTCATCACTTACTGCTCCAAGGTTTGGCGGGAAGAAGTTGAGGTGGGGATGGAGAAAATGAATCTTGAGTGAAATTCGGCACCCCATATCCTCGTAAGACTTTAGCAACTTTTTAATACCGGCTTGGTAATCTGGTACGTGTGTGTTACCAAGGAAGCACTACAGACTGACTTGAATGCTTCCCATGCTCTCAGTTCCTTTAAGTTAAGAAGCTCCTCAAAATCAGTATCCCTCAGCACTTCTCGGATCTGAGGTCCAACAAAGATGCCCTCTTTGAGCTTAGCAGCACTAACACCTGGGAACACAGTAGACAAGTGTTGGAAGGCAGCACCATTTTTGTCCAACCCCTTCACGAAATTCTTCATCAAACCAAGCTTGATATGAAGAGGAGGAAAAAGCACCTTATTCATGTCCACCAGAGGATTCCCCTTGGAACAAAAGTGACTCTAGACCCCCAGTCTTTCTGCTTGTAATGCTGGGATACAGCTCGAATATCCCAGAGACAGAGAAAACAACAGTACTTTGTGAAGCCCGCTTGCACACCCATAAAAAGACCAATGACCTTGAGGTCCCCACACAGACTCCATTGGTACTCGGTGTACTTAATAGCTTCTAAAAGAAGCTCCATATTGTCATAAGACTCCTTTGGATGGGCAGTGTGTGCAATGGGAATGCTGGGATATTTATTCCCGTTGTGCAGAAGCAGAGCATTGAGACTTCGCGTGGAAGAGTCTAAGAAAAGACCCCAGTCTGAAGGATTATGTGGCAAACCAAGGGACGTGAACAAGCCAGGTATGTTTGTGCAGTACCACAACTTGTTTTCCATGTCTAAAAAGGAAGCAAGGTCTTTATTCCGATTCCTGAAACTGGTGATCCTTACATCTTCCTGGACTAAGCTCCACTGTTTAAATCGAGAAGCCAAGAGCGCTGACTGCTGTTTTGAGAGATACAAATCACGAGCAAGATCATTCAGGTCTTCTTGTGTGATCCAGTGTGGCTCGTTGCCACTAGTTCCTGAATATGTAGACTCAATATCTTCCAAAGATATTGACTCAGCAGAGTCCTCCCTTGAAGGCATTTCTTCATCTGATGAGGAAAGAAGATCCCTATTTACTGGAGGTGTGGGTACAGGAAGATCATCTGAATGGGGAACGGGTCTCATAGCAGATGGAAGGTTGGGATATTCGACCTTTTTCCTAGAAGATGCATTGAAACCAGTTATATTAGTTAAAAAAAATAATAATCTTCTGTGTGGCTTCGTGGCTCTCTCCAAACCATCGGGACTGCAAAGTTGAAAGCCGCTTTCTTGCCATTAAACCATGCAGTTAGTCCAGTGTAGCAGGGTTTACAACAGATGTGTGGAGCCCAATACTTGTCCTGATCACCAATTTTACAGTCAAAATAGTGAAAGTAGGTAGTTCTGAGGAGGGAACTGATGGTTCAACACTGTGCAACTGTTGTGAAGTCCCCACACACGTAGCAGAAAGAATTGTCCTTGTTGAGGCATCCTCAAAGTTTTGACGTGCTTTAAGCCATTGGAGAATCTGAAAATATAACAAAGTAAAACTCAATCATATGCAAGGCAATGAAATGTGCATTGGAAAATATAATACTAATATTTAGCTACCCAAAAGAGGTGTAACACGATAGTTGAGGGACACTAACCTCCTGAGCCACCTGCGAGACAACCTCTTCCAATGACTGCCAGAGTACTACTGAGTGTGGATTGAGACCTGCTGCCCTAACTGCCAAATCCGTCTTGATATATAATTATATATATATTGTAATGCAATCACTTACATTTAGTGCATAATAACTAAAAATTAAGCCATAAGTTTCACAATATTAGAATTAACCCTGAATGCATATACGCCTCTATGTACCGTATATGCAAAACATTTTTTGCACACCATGCATATCTAAAAAAAAACTAGAGGAGATGAGTAAAAACGGATTTTAAATTTGAATTCAGCACCCCCAAATTAGGTAAACACGGTTATTTTTGTATTTGCTTCAATTTGTTAGTCATTGTTAAGACTTCCTCAATAAGTGAATCAGGTATATATTGTCTATAACAAGCATATCTGTTTCTAGCTTCCTTGTATAATATCCCATTTATCGATTCCAAATATGATCTAAAATTCTCATCTTGCAGCAAATCTCCTATGATATTCCTAATGTTTGCTTGTTTCCCTTGTTCTATGTTGAATAGCTCCAAATATAAATCTACTACCTAACAACTGATACAAAAGGTGTTGGTCGTGATAATTTTTTGACTATCCTCCTGTGCTCTAGATAATCCATCTGCTAAAGCATTAAACCTACCTGGAATGTATCTAAATTCTAGAGCAAACTCTAAGACACTTATGTGCCAACGATGAAGCTTTAAGTTATTTGCGACGGTTCTCTTCTTGGAAAGATCACAGATGGGTTTATGATCGGTAGGTACATCTATCTTGTGTCCTAATAAAATGTGCCTAAACTTTCTCTAAGCCCAATAAATGGCTAAAAAGATATTCTCAGTTGTATTATAATTACTTTCGGCTGCATCTAAGACTCTAGTTACATAATACACTACCCTCATTCTGGTTTTTGCTTTCTGCAACAAAACTGATCATTTTGCTGTATTTGAAGCATCACACGCTAAATAAAACTCATTACTAAAGTCTAGAGATACTAAAACAAGATCACTGATTAATTTTTCCTCCAACGCCTATTCTGATTTTGTTTTCCATTCAAATTCTACATCCTTCTTTGCTAATTCTGTCAATGGCTTAGCTATAAAAGCGAAGTTTCTGATATATGGTCTATAGTACCATATCATTCCTAAAAATCTTCTTACACCGTTGAAGTTTTGTGTAGCAGGATATTCCAAAATATCCTTTATTTTCCCTTCTTGCATGCTCAATGCATCGGCACTGATCACATGTCCTAAATATTTAAAAGTTTTACTCAAGAACTGACATTTCTCGATCTTTATCTTCAATCCTGCTATTCTTAATCATTCAAAACCGTTTCTGATGTTTTGAAAGGGGTCAACATACCTTTGCTAAATATAATGACATTATCTGAATACACTGACACACCCTCGATGTTTCCTAAGATCTGTAAAATTAATCTGACATATATATATATATATATATATATATATATATATATATATATATATATATATATATATATATATATATATATATATATATATTATCATTTGCTAAGTTACACCCCTAGTTATAAAAGCATGATCCTAAGATCGGGGAAAGTAATTTGACTAAATATTTGGATAATTCATAGTTAATAGAACCTGTAGCACTGATAATTGGTCTGATTGGATATCCTGTTTTATGGGTTTTAATTAAACCATATAAATAAGGCAAAGACGGACCAGTAGAGATAAAGGCATTGATTAAGGATTTTTCTTGTTTTAAGATAGATTTTAAGTTTTTATTAAAATCTTTGATGACATCGTCTAAGGGATTAACTCTTAATTTTATGTAAGTGGAAACATCAGATAAAAGTACATACATCTTTTCTAAATAAGTTGTTTTATTTATAATAACTAATACATTAGCTTTGTCTGCTTTTGTGATATGTAATTCACAGTCATTTTTCAACGATTTTAAGGCTGTTAAAAACTGTTTAGGGAAATTGCAGGTGTTTACATATCCAATCACCGAATAAATAAGCCCTTTAGAAATGTCGATGTTACACTGGGGAATTTTCTTAGTTTTTTTCCAATTTTACAAAGGCAGAGGCAATATCTACACTATTAAGTTTTTTATTTACTGCGAATGATAAACCATACACCAAGGCCATTTTTACTTCACTTGATACAGGTTTATCAGACAAATTTATAACACAATTTTCTTGAAAATTCTTGTTCCAATCACTAGCTTGTATTAGTGTATTCAATTTATTTTCCAAGTGAACACTTAAAACTTGTAATTTCTCTCTAAGTCGGGAGTAGATCACGTTCAATACGGGTGTTCTCCAGTCAAGAGGAACATCACGCATAAAATAAAATTCAGACTTGTGTAACTGCTTAAATAATAGTTGTTCTGACCTTCTTGTAGTTTCCAGGTGTTTCATGAGGGATAGAACACTAAAATCACTAAATGGGTGGTCGATATCTTTTCTTAGTCGAGCTGGGAGTAACGTTTTGGGGATCACATATTCCTCTAAATAATGATGCAGAGATTTTCGTCGGAGTCTAGTAGAATGGGCTTTCACTAGGGAGTTTTGAAAGTCCTTTAAGAGATAAGATAGGAATGGGAAAACGAGGCAAAAGTTACGCGTGGCGTCCATTATGTGTAGAAATCACGAAAGCTGACACGTGATGAATATAAAATGTATTATAGCCACGAAAGGAAAAATGAAAAAGACTTGATTGGAGTTAGTACTTTCATCCACTCAGGACATTATCAAACTCAGCAATGAGAATACATATACAAAAACATCGTATTTATACAGAAGGGGATCCAACAGCTGTCAGTTTCTTAATAATTCTGGAGAAGTCAGATTTTAGATAAAAGGATAATACTGGATTAATGGAAAACAGACCTGGGCTTCGATTCAAATTTTTACCTTGAGTACAGGATATTGAAAAGGATTCAACAATATTCCTTTGGAAATAGTCATTTACATATATTACTATTTCCGTCTTTGACCAACCAATTCTGTGACTTGACCCTAACCAGTGAGAGGCCAAGGCATTATTAAGAGAACCCCTGGAGACGGTAACCTGATGCTGTTTTTATCGGACTGGTATACTTTTTGATGTTTGGCCAACATAAAATAGGTTACATTCTGAACAAGGAATGCTATATATTACATTATTATTATTTCCAGAACTATTCCTAATTAACATGTTTTTTTAATGTACAATTATATTTAAACACTACAGCAATGTCTAGTTTTTTCAAAAGGGGTATAACATCTAAAAAACAAACATGAAATGGCAAACAAAGCATATTATTAATTGTTTCCTTTCTCTCTAATTGGACCCTATACAATGTTTTTTTAGCCTTATTCATACATTTTTCTAAGAAATATTTGGGATAACAAAGATCTGTTGCCATTTTTTCCTATTTTAGTGAACTCCTCCTCAAAGTAATCTGGGCTACAAATTCTCAATGCCCTAAGGTACATGGAGGAAAAGACTGAATGCTTTATATTTTTAGAGTGACCGGATTAAAAATGTACATATGAAAAATTATTTGTAGGCTTTCTATATATGGAAAACTTAGATTTATCTGTTTCTCTAACTATTAAAACGTCTAAAAATGGGATACGGTTGTTTTCTTCATTTTATATAGTGAATTTTATTGATGGTACTAATGAATTAATGATTGAAACAAAACCGTCAAGATTAAAATTTTCTTCTAAAATACCTACAACATTATCAACACATCGATACCACACAATTTGGGAAGACCACACTGAAGGACTTACTCTAGATTAAAAAAATTCCATATATATGTTGGATGAAAGTGGGGACTGGATTACCCATAGCCATACCAAAAACTTGTTCATAGAAATCTCCATTAAAACTGAATTTACACTTTTTAATGCACAAACAAATGAGCTCAATAATAGTATGGGTTGATGAAGGTAAATCATAAGCATCTAAAATACCCGACAGGAAATCCAATAAGTCATCAACCGGCACTTTGGTAAACAATGAAGTTACATCAAAACTTACTAATCTATATCTAGACGTAAGGTTAACTTTTTGTAATTTTTTGCAAAGATCAACAGAATTTTTTATATGAGAGGTTTAAATAGAACCTAAGATCGTGGAAAGTAATTTGAAAAAATATTTGGATAATTCATAGTTAATAGAACCTGTAGCACTGATAATTGGTCTGATTGGATATCCTGTTTTATGGGTTTTAATTAAACCATATAAATAAGGCAAAGACGGACAAGTAGAGATAAAGGCATTAATTAAGGATTTTTCTTGTTTTAAGATAGATTTTAAGTTTTTATTAAAATCTTTGATGACATCGTCTAAGGGATTAATTCTTATTTTTATGTAAGTGGAAACATCAGATAAAAGTACATACATCTTTTCTAAATAAGTTGTTTTTTGCATAATAACTAATACATTAGCTTTGTCTGCTTTTGTAACATGTAATTCACAGTCATTTTTCAACGATATTAAGGCTGTTAAAAACCGTTTAGGAAATTGCAGGTGTTTGCATATCCCATCACCGAATAAATAAGCCCTTTAGCAATGTCGATGTTACACTGGGGAATTTTCTTAGTTTTTTCCAATTTTACAAAGGCAGAGGCAATATCTACACTATTAAGTTTTTTATTTACTGCAAATGATAAACCATACCCCAAGGCCATTTTTACTTCACTTGATACAGGTTTATCAGACAAATTTATAACACAATTTTCTTGAAAATTCTTTTTCCAATCACTAGCCTGTATTAGTCTATTAAATTTATTTGCCTAATGAACACTTAAAACTTGTAATTTCTCTCTAAGTCGGGAGTAGATCACGTTCAATACGGGTGTTCTCCAGTCAAGAGGAACATCACGCATAAAACAAAATTTAGACTTGCGTAACTGCTTAAATAATAGTTGTTCTGACCTTCTTGTAGTTTTCAGGTGTTTCTTGAGGGATAGAACACTAAAATCACTAAATGGGTGGTCGATATCTTTTCTTAGTCGAGCTGGGAGTAACGTTTTGGGGATCACATATTCCTCTAAATAACGATGCAGAAATGTTCGTCGGAGTCTAGTAGAATGGGCTTTCACCAGGGAGTTTTGAAAGTCCTTTAAGAGATAAGATAGGAAGGGGAAAACGAGGCAAAAGTTACGCGTGGCGTCCATTATGTGTAGAAATCACAAAAGCTGACACGTGATGAATATAAAATGTATTATAGCCACGAAAGGAAAAATGAAAAAGACTTGATTGGAGTTAGTAATTTCATCCACTCAGGACATTATCAAACTCAGCAATGAGAATACATATACAAAGACATCGTATTTATACAGAAGGGGATCCAACAGCTGTCAGTTTCTTAATAATTCCGGAGAAGTCAGATTTTAGATAAAAGGATAATACTGAATTAACGGAAAACAGACCTGGGCTTAGATTCAAATTTTTACCTTGAGTACAGGAGATTAAAAAGGATTCAACAATATTTCTTTGGAAATAGTCATTTACATGGATTACTTTATCCGTCTTTGACCAACCAATTCTGTGACTTGAGTGCAACCAGTGCGAGGCCAAGGCATTATTAAGAGAACCCCTGGAGAGGCCACCTGATGCTGTTTTAATCTGACTGGTATACTTTTTGATGTTTGGCCAACATAAAATAGGTTACACTCTGAACAAGGGATGCTATATATTACATTATTATCATTTCCAAAACTATTGTTAATTAACATGTTTTTTTAATGTACAATTATATTTAAACATTACGGCAATGTCTAGTTTTTTCAAAAGGGGTATAACATCTAAAAAACAAACATGAAATGGCAAACAAAGCATATTATTAATTGTTTCCTTTTTCTCTAATTGGACCCTATAAAATGTTTTTTTAGCCTTATTCATACATTTTTCTAAGAAATACTTGGGATAACAAAGATCTGTTGCAATTTTTTTTCTATTTTAGTGAACTCCTCCTCAATGTAATCTGGGCTACAAACTCTCAATGCCCTAAGGTACATGGAGGGAAAGACTGAATGCTTTATATTTTTAGAGTGACCGGAGTAAAAATATACATATGAAGAATTTTTTGCAGGCTTTTTATATATGGAAAACTTAAATTTATCTGATTCTCTAACTATTAAAACGTCTAAAGATGGTATACGGTTGTTTTCTTCAGTTTCTATAGTGAATTTTATTGATGGTACTCATGAATTAATGATTGAAACAAAACCCTCAAGAATAAAATTCTCTTCTAAAATACCTAGAACATCATCAACATATCGATACCACGCAATTTGGGAAGACCACACTGAAGGAATTACTCTAGATTCAAAAAATTCCATATATATGTTGGATAAAAGTGGGGACAAAGGATTACCCCTAGCCATACCAAAAACTTGTTCATTGAAATCTCCATTGAAACTAAATTTACACTTTTTAATGCACAAACAAATGAGCTCAATAATAGTATGGGTTCATGAAGGTAAATCATAAGCATCTAAAATACCCGACAGGAAATCCAATAAGTCATCAACCGGCACTTTGGTAAACAATGAAGTTACATCAAAACTTACTAATCTATGTCTAGACGTAAGGTTAACTTTTTGTAATTTTTTGCAAAGATCAACAGAATTTTTTATATGAGAGGTTGAAATAGATCCTAAGATCGGGGAAAGTAATTTGACCAAATATTTGAATAATTCATAGTTAATAGAACCTGTTGCACTGATAATTGGTCTGATTGGATATCCTGTTTTATGGGTTTTAATTAAACCATATAAATAATGCAAAGACGGACCAGTAGAGATAAAGCCATTAATCAAGGATTTTTCTTGTTTTAAGATATATTTTAAGTTTTTATTAAAATCTTTGATGACATCGTCTAAGGGATTAACTCTTAATTTTATGTAAGTGGAAACATCAGATAAAAGTACATACATCTTTTATAAATAAGTTATTTTGTTCATAATAACTAATACATTGGCTTTGTCTGCTTTTGTAATATGTTATTCACAATCATTTTTCAACGATTTTAAGGCTGTTAAAAACCGTTTAGGGAAATTGCAGGTGTTTGCATATCCCATCACCGAATAAATAAGCCCTTTAGCAATGGCGATGTTATACTGGGGAATTTTCTTAGTTTTTTCCAAATTTTACAAAGGCAGAGGCAATATCAACACTATTAAGTTTTTTATGTACTGCAAATGATAAACCATACCCCAAGGCCTTTTTTACTTCAATTGATACAGGTTTATCAGACAAATTTATAACACAATTTTCTTGAAAATTCTTGTTCCAATCACTAGCCTGTATTAGTCTATTCAATTTTTTTTCCAAATGAATACTTAAAACTTGTAATTTCTCTCTAAGTCGGGAGTAGATCACGTTCAATACGGGTGTTCTCCAGTCAAGAGGAACATCACGCACGAAATAAAATTTAGACTTGCGTAACTGCTTAAATAATAGTTGTTCTGACCTTCTTGTAGTTTCCAGGGGTTTCTTGAGGAATAGGATAGTGTGTGCAATGGGAATGCTGGGATATTTATTCCCGTTGTGCAGTAGCACAGCCTTGAGACTTCGCTTGGAAGAGTCTAAGAAAAGACCCCAGTCTAAAGTATTGTGTGGCAAACCAAGTGACGTGAACAAGCCAGGTATGTTTGTTTAGTACCACAACTTGTTTTCCATGTCTAAAAAGGAAGCAAGGTCTTTATTCCGATTCCTGAAACTGGTGATCCTTACATCTTCCTTGACTAAGCTCCACTGTTTAAGTCGAGAAGCCAAGAGCGCTGACTGCTGTTTTGACAGATAAAAATCACGAGCAAGATCATTCAAGTCTTCTTGCGTGATCCAGTGTGGCTCGTTGCCACTTGTTCCTCATAGCAGATGGGAGGTTGGGATATTCGACCTTTTTCCTAGAAGATGCATTGAAACCAGTTATATTAGTTAAAAAAAAAATAATCTTCTGTGTGGCTTTGTGGCTCTCTCCAAACCATCGGGACTGCAAAGTTGAAAGCCGCTTTCTATCCATTAAACCATGCAGTTAGTCCAGTGTATCAGGGTTTACAACAGATGTGTGGAGCCCAATACTTGTCCTGATCACCAATTTTGCAGTCAAAATAGTGAAAGTAGGTAGTTCTGAGGAGGGAACTGATGGTTCAACGCTGTGCAACTGTTGTGAAGTCCCCACACACGTAGCAGAAAGAATTGTCCTTGTTGAGGCACCCTCGATGTTTTGACGTGCTTGAAGCCATTGGAGAATCTGAAAATATAACAAAGTAAAACTCAATCATATGCAAGGCAATAAAATGTGCATTGGAAAATGTAATACTAATATTTAGCTACCTAAAAGATGTGTAACACGATAGTTGATGGACACTAACCTCCTGAGCCACCTGCGAGATAACCTCTTCCAATGACTGCCAGAGCACTACTGAGTGTGGATTGACACCTGCTGCCCTAACTGCCAAAATCCGTCTTGATATATAAATATATATATATTGTAATGCAATCACTTACATCTAGTGCATATTAACTAAAAATTAAGCCATAAGTCTCACAATATTAGAATTAACCCTGAATGCATATACGCCTCTATGTACCGTATATGCACAAACATTTTTTGCACACCATGCATATCTAAAAAAAAACTAGAGGTGATGAGTAAAAACGGATTTTAAATTTAAATTCAGCACCCCCAAATTAGGTAAACACGGTTATTTTTGTATTTGCTTCAATTTATTTGTAAACCAGTGTAATTTATATACGTGGTTCATACAGTCTTTTTGATTACTGGATGTCCTGCCAACGTGTGTTTGTTAGTCATTGATAAGACTTCCTCAATAAGTGAATCAATTATATATTGTCTATAACAAGCATATCTGTTTCTAGCTTTCTTGTATAATATCCCATTGATCGATTTCAAATATGATCTAAAATTCTCATCTTGCAGCAAATCTCCTATGATATTCCTAATGTTTGCTTGTTTCCCTTGTTCTATGTTGGATAGCTCCAATTATAAATCTACTACCTAACAACTGATACAAAAGGTGTTGGTCGTGATAATTTTTTGACTATCCTCCTGTGCTCTAGATAATCCATCTGCTAAAGCATTAAACCTACCTGGAATGTATCTAAATTCTAGAGCAAACTCTAAGACACTTATGTGCCAACGATGAAGCTTTAAGTTATTTGTGACGGCTCTCTTCTTGGAAAGATCACAGATGGGTTTATGATCGGTAGGTACATCTATCTTGTGTCCTAATAAAATGTGCCTAAACTTTCTCAAAGCCCAATAAATGGCTAAAAAGATATTCTCAGTTGTATTATAATTACTTTCGGCTGCATCTAAGACTCTAGTTACATAATACACTACCCTCATTCTGGTTTTTGCTTTCTGCAACAAAACTGATCATATTGTTGTATTTGAAGCATCACACGCTAACTAAAACTCTTTACTAAAGTCTAGATATACTAAAACAAGATCATTGATTATTTTTCTCCTCCAACGCCTATTCTGATTTTGTTTTCCATTCAGATTCTACATCCTTCTTTGCTAATTCTGTCAATGGCTTAGCTATAAAAGCGAAGTTTCTGATATATGGTCTATAGTATCATATCATTCCTAAAAATCTTCTTACACCGTTGAAGTTTTGTGTAGCAGGATATTCCAAAATATCCTTTATTTTCCCTTCTTGCATGCTCAATGCATCGGCACTGATCACATGTCCTAAATATTTAAAAGTTTTACTCAAGAACTGACATTTCTCAATCTTTATCTTTAATCCTGCTATTCTTAATCATTCAAATCCGTTTCTGATGTTTTGAAAGGGGTCCCCATACCTTTGCTAAATATAATGATGTCATCTAAATACACTAACACATACTCGATGTTTCCAAAGATCTGTAAAATTAATCTGACATATATATATATATATATATATATATATATATATATTATCATTTGCTAACTTACACCCCTAGTTATAAAAGCATGATGCTATAAGCACAGGAACACCAACTGGGAAAATAGCCAACTGAGAAAAGGAAACAAGGAAAATTAAAATGTGTTAAGAACAGAAACAATATGAAAATAAATGTTTCCTCTATAAACAATAAAAACTTTAAATAACAAGAGGTGTACAAATACAATAGAATATTGTGCCCGAGTGTACACTCATATATATATATATATATATATATTTATATATGTGTATATATATATATATATATATGTGTATATATATATATATATATATTTATATATATATATATATATAAGTATATATATATATATATATACATATATATACATACGTATATATATATATATATATATATATTAATAGGTTAACGTAAGTACGTGGTCCGTTGGAAATTTTCCACGAATTGCTATCATCTGGTCAGAAAGAGAAAATTAATGTGATGAAGTTTGTAGAGAATTTACGGAAGAAGTTAGCCATTGCTTGGAAATTTGCAAGAGAAAATTTGGCCTCCTCCCAAGGAATCATGAAATCAAATTTTGATAGGAAAACCAAGGTACGATCGTTATAGCCTGGGGAATTGGTATTGGTGTTGAGTACAAACTCAGACAATTTCCTCGAGCCAAGGTATAAGGGGCCCTGGAAGGTTTTGAGAAAATTGTCTGAGGTGAATTATGAAATTGAAGCCCCCGGGACCAAACGAAAGTGCCGGGTCTTTCATATTAATAGAATAAAATCTTATATTTCATGTGGTAGAGATCCTTTAGCTATAGTGTATGAACCTGTGTCTGTAGAAGTCGAGTCTCCAGAGGATAACTTTGAAGACTTAGTTGGTCAGGTATCTTCTGATGTTCTCTTTAATAACATTCAAAAT
The DNA here is from genome assembly GCF_036898095.1 of Palaemon carinicauda. Classification (NCBI taxonomy): domain Eukaryota; kingdom Metazoa; phylum Arthropoda; class Malacostraca; order Decapoda; family Palaemonidae; genus Palaemon; species Palaemon carinicauda. Next base: position 484,952 of record NC_090747.1, on the reverse strand, counting down.
CTAGAGGTTTCGAAAAGAGAGCTGGACCATCTGGAAGTTACCCAGAAAAGGGACATTATTAATTTAATCTGTTCTTTTTCAGAAGTATTCCGTAGTTCGCCAGGTAAGACGAGGTTGCTTCAGCATGATGTGGATGTCGGCAGTGCTTCCACCGTGAAGCAGAGTCGTTATCGACTAAATCCAGTGAAAAGGGACATAGTCGAGGAGGAAATAAAGTATATGCTGAAGCACGACCTCATCCAACCTTCAATAAGTCCTTGGAGCTCTCCGATAGTTTTAGTTAAAAAGTCTGATGGTAAGTACCGAATGTGTGTGGATTACCGTAAGGTTAATGCCAGTACCAAAAATGACTCGTTTTTTTTTTTTTTTTTTTCCTTTGCCACGCATTGACGACTGTCTCGATCAGATAGGGTGTGCAAAATTCATAACCAGGTTGGATTTGCTGAAAGGATATTGGCAAGTGCCTCTGTCTGATCGAGCCCGGGAAATTTCCGCATTTGTAACTCCCTTTGTGCTTTACGAATGCAAAGTGATGCCCTTTGGGATGAAAAATGCTGCCTGCACATTTCAGCGGCTTATGAACAGAGTCATTTGTGGGTTGAAAGGCACTGAAATTTATATTGACAATTTAGTTGTTCACAGCAATGATTGGCAAACTCATATAGAAAGATTGAGAAAAGTGTTTGAAGATTTGAGGGATGCCGGTCTTGTTGTGAACTTAGGTAAGTGTGAATTCGGTAAAGCCAAAGTGTGCTATTTGGGTCATGAGGTTGGTTTGGGTCAGGTAGCCCCTAAGCAAGCCAATCTCGAGGCCATTTTAAATTTGAAAAGGCCGAGTAATGTCAGGGAAGTTCGGAGAGTCCTTGGAATGACGGGTTATTATAGAAGGTTTGTGCGAAACGTCTCGGACATTGCTCGGCCACTTACTAAGTTATAAGAGAGATCAGAAATTGGTGTGGTCTCCTCAATGTAAGGAGTCTTTTATTAAACTTAAACTAGTGTTGATGTCTAATCCAATATTAATGTCCCCTGATTTTCAGAAACCTTTCATTATCGCGGTGGATGCTAGTGATGTGGGCATTGGAGGTGTCCTCTTTCAGAGAAATGGGGCTGGAGAGGTTCTTCCCGTGTCTTACTTTAGCCGTAAACTATTGGCAGCAGAGAAACGGTATTCAACTATCGAGAAGGAGGCCTTAGCCTTGGTTTGTACTTTGTTACATTTTAAACCCTATGTGACCAATTTCTCCTTCCCGATAGAGATTTGGACTGATCACAATCCTCCGTAGGGAGGCTGACGCCAGGTAAGACAAATTATCGTGCCTCCCTTTATAGGGAAGTGGATTGCCCTTCAATGACTGGCGTACAGTTTTACCCTTCCGTTTAGCGGCTTGATGGATTAAATACGGCCCTGTATTCAACTCCTCTTCTGTACTTCACTTGAGATGAAGTTGTGTATTGTTAATTTTGTCTATTTCTATATGTACGAGTTTTATTGTTATATGTTGTGCATCTATGTTTAATTCTGTATTGTATAGTTTTATAAGGTAAGTAGGAATATTAAGGTTTTCATTGTTTTCATAATCCTACTTCCTTCTACCTTTTTATTATTAGGTTATCGATTATTTTGGCTAGCTGTATTTGGATCCACCTTGTTATTATTAAGTGTTTTCTCTCTTGTAATTTTCTCATGTTTAGGGTTCAGGTGGCCAGGATTGAAATCATCATTGAAACGATTTGTTAGTAATTGCGAAGTTTGTCAAGTGATGGGAAAGCCTAATCAAGTGATCCCTAAAACACCTCTAAATCTCATTCCTGCAATTGGGGAACCTTTTGTTGAATTGGTTATAGATGTGGTGGGGCCTTTGCTCGGAACAAAGACTGGGTTTACTCATCTCCTGACCCTCATGGACCGAGCTTCTAGATTTCCTGAAGCATTCACAATGAAAAAGATAACTTCCAATGCAGTATTTGAGAAGCTCGTTGAATTTTTCTCCCGATACGGACTTCCTCGTAAAATTCTGACCGACTGTGGGACGAATTTTACGAGTAAGGTATTTAGGGGTGAGTGTGCTGAACTGGGCATTCAGTGCACTACCAGCGTACCTTACCACCCAGAGATTCAGGGGGTGGTGGAAAGATTCCACCAGACTCTTGAATCAGTTTTAAAAAAATACTGCTATGAACAAGGAGAGGATTGGGAAAAAGGACTTCCCTTTGCTCTCTTTGCCATAAGGAACCATCCAAATGCATCTACAGGTGTAGCTCCCTTTGAGCTGATCTATGGGCACAAAGTACGTGGTCCGTTGGAAATTTTCCACAAATTGCTATCATCTGGTCAGAAAGAGAAAATTAATGTGATGAAGTTTGTAGAGAATTTACGGAAGAAGTTAGCCATTGCTTGGAAATTTGCAAGAGAAAATTGGGCCTCCTCCCAAGCAATCATGAAATCAAATTTTGATAGGAAAACCAAGGTACGATCGTTATAGCCTGGGGAATTGGTATTGGTGTTGAGTACAAACTCAGACAATTTCCTCGAGCCAAGGTATAAGGGGCCCTGGAAGGTTTTGAGAAAATTGTCTGAGGTGAATTATGAAATTGAAGCCCCCGGGACCAAACGAAAGTGCCGGGTCTTTCATATTAATAGAATAAAATCTTATATTTCATGTGGTAGAGATCCTTTAGCTATAGTGTATGAACCTGTGTCTGTAGAAGTAGAGTCTCCAGAGGATAACTTTGAAGACTTAGTTGGTCAGGTATCTTCTGATGTTCTCTTTAATAACATTCAAAATCTAGAGGTTTCGAAAAGAGAGCTGGACATCTGGAAGTTACCCAGAAAAGGGACATTATTGATTTAATCTGTTCTTTTTCAGAAGTATTCCGTAGTTCGCCAGGTAAGACGAGGTTGCTTCAGCATGATGTGGATGTCGGCAGTGCTTCCACCGTGAAGCAGAGTCGTTATCGACTAAATCCAGTGAAAAGGGACATAGTCGAGGAGGAAATAAAGTATATGCTGAAGCACGACCTCATCCAACCTTCAATAAGTCCTTGGAGCTCTCCGATAGTTTTAGTTAAAAAGTCTGATGGAAAGTACCGAATGTGTGTGGATTACCGTAAGGTTAATGCCAGTACCAAAAATGACTCTTTTTTTTTTTTTTTTTTTTTTCCTTTGCCACGCATTGACGACTGTCTCGATCAGATAGGGTGTGCAAAATTCATAACCAGGTTGGATTTGCTGAAAGGATATTGGCAAGTGCCTCTGTCTGATCGAGCCCGGGAAATTTCCGCATTTGTAACTCCCTTTGTGCTTTACGAATGCAAAGTGATGCCCTTTGGGATGAAAAATGCTGCCTGCACATTTCAGCGGCTTATGAACAGAGTCATTTGTGGGTTGAAAGGCACTGAAATTTATATTGACGATTTAGTTGTTCACAGCAATGATTGGCAAACTCATATAGTAAGATTGAGAAAAGTGTTTGAAGATTTGAGGGATGCCGGTCTTGTTGTGAACTTAGGTAAGTGTGAATTTGGTAAAGCCAAAGTGTGCTATTTGGGTCATGAGGTTGGTTTGGGTCAGGTAGCCCCTAAGCAAGCCAATCTCGAGGCCATTTTAAATTTGAAAAGGCCGAGTAATGTCAGGGAAGTTCGGAGAGTCCTTGGAATGACGGGTTATTATAGAAGGTTTGTGCAAAACGTCTCGGACATTGCTCGGCCACTTACTAAGTTATAAGAGAGATCAGAAATTGGTGTGGTCTCCTCAATGTAAGGAGTCTTTTATTAAACTTAAACTGGTGTTGATGTCTAATCCAATATTAATGTCCCCTGATTTTCAGAAACCTTTCATTATCGCGGTGGATGCTAGTGATGTGGGCATTGGAGGTGTCCTCTTTCAGAGAAATGGGGCTGGAGAGGTTCTTCCCGTGTCTTACTTTAGCCGTAAACTATTGGCAGCAGAGAAACGGTATTCAACTATCGAGAAGGAGGCCTTAGCCTTGGTTTGTACTTTGTTACATTTTAAACTCTATGTGACCAATTTCTCCTTCCCGATAGAGATTTTGACTAATCACAATCCTCTAGTGTTCAAAGAAAGGTTGAAAGGGTCCAATCAGAGAATTTTGAGATGGGCTTTGCAGTTGCAGGAATTCACTCTGGTTATCAAACATATTAAGGGATCGGAGAATCGTATTCCTGATGCCCTTTCTCGTATGTAATCTTGGCTTTTGTCCCTCTCTCGCCCTTCTCGTGTCTTCATTGGGTTTGTATAAAACTATTTTTCCATAGTAAAATCTAATGGCAAGTATGTGTGAGTATGAGTGAGTCCTTATCTTAGAGTTCACTTTAGATGTAGGTTTGGTTAAGTGCGTTGTTTTTGTATGTTCAACCTTGGCAAGGTCTATCAATTTTTTTTTTTATTATTATTTTGTACTCGGAGTTATAGTTTAGCCTTTAATTTTAGAGTCCCAATTTCTGATTTGGTAAGTTTTCTTCGTAAAGCTGTGATTTTTTTTTTTTCTTTTTTTTTTGGCATGTGTATTGTTATAATATTTATAACTTCTTTTCAAGTTTTGTATTTCTATAACATTATGTTAATTCCTTTTTATTTCAGCATTTTTACAGTATTCAATTAAAAAAAAATGTATTATATGTGAATAATTTTTTTTTTGGGGGGAGGAATGTATTAGGTTAACGTAAAATTATTTCTTTGGTTTATTTAAATCAGCCTTGTTTTCTTTTAGGTTAAAGTATTTTTGTTGTTTGTTTACTATGGTGTTAATGTAAGTTAAGTGGCTCTCCGACTGTTGGATAGTGTTTTTGCTCCTCCTCCTCCCCTTTTGTGTATTAGTGAACTATCGTTTTAACGATTGTTATTCTTTTTGCTGTGAGTGTTGATGAACGCTGGGAAGGTGATGAGTTGACATGGTCGACCAGTGAATGCAGTTCGGGCCTTGACAAGC